>NC_142090.1:58314406-58616475 GCF_054644295.1 Miniopterus natalensis | reverse complement strand
ACTTACCCGTCACCCAGCTTCAACAAAATTCAGCTCATGAAAAGATTTGCAATTTATTCTTAGTTTATATCACTACTTACTCTTGCATCCCTTGATTATTTTGACATCATGTCATTTTACCCATAAACCTGAGTATGTCCACAACATAAGGATTGCTGAAATAGATATAATCTTCACAAAAACATTATCACATGCAAAACAGTTAATGATTTCTGATTTCTGTGCCTTAGTGCAGTTTTTTTTTTTTTAATACTACTTACAGTTTATAAGGATTCTTGATTTTATTTCTTAATGAATTTCCTCAGTCTTTGAAAATAATTGGACATTACCTCTTCATACTTTCCTTTTGTCCTATTCACTGTCCCCTCTCCTTTTGGGACTCTAATTACATGGATGTTAGTTAGGCCTTCTCACTGTATCCTTTATGACCCTGATTTGGCCTTCACAGAAAACCTATCATGAAACAAACAGAAAAACCTTGGTCTGGGGGTTCCTCTGTAATATATTTGGCAGGATAATTTATTGACATAATGTGTCCCGCCTTCCCCCCACTGTTCCCAGAAGCTGTTATTTCTAATTCTGGACTACCAGCTTCAGGGGGTTGTAAACAGCCTTTACATGGAAGGCCTAGAAAAGGAACATGGATGAAAATGGAAATTTTTTGGCACCTGGAATAAACCCCTACCACACAAGGTTTTCTTTTGGGAATACAAACTTAGGAGGAGAGTAGCAGTGGAAGCCTGAAGGTAGGGGGAAGGGACATGTTGAAGAGCACAGAGGATATAGAATTGGCAGGAGGACAGTTAGCTTTCATAGATTGGGGTGGTGCGTCAATGTAGGTGACAGCTTTATGAGTAATTGGAACTTGACCCCTTGTCTTTGGAGCAAGGTCCTCTGAAGCAAGTTGAGGTGGGGCATATTGATGCTGTAGACAGTGAGAATTTACTATTGCCTTGGAAGCTAACTTAAAAGATTTCTGACAGAAAAAATGGTGTACCAACTGAATGAACTGGTGTGCTTAAGCAAGGAACATCTCATGTGTGAGCATGATGGCCTGAGGGTCAGAAGGAGAGATTTATCCATTTATCAGGGCACCACCTTACCCCCATCCTGGGGGAGGTGAGGAAGAAAAGGAAACCTCCCAAATGTGAGTTGGAATATCTTTTTTTTTTTTTAATATATCTTTATTGATTTCAGAGAGAGGAAATGAGAGGGAGAGAGAGATAGAAACATCAATGATGAGAGAGTCATTGATCAAGCCCGCAACCCGGGCATGTGCCCCGACCAGGAATCGAACCCCGATCGCCTGGATCCTAGGTTGACGTTCAACTGCTGAGCCACGCCCGGCCGGGCAGTGAGTTGGAATATCTTGATGCTTCTGGCTGGTGGGACCTGAGCCAGATTTTTTTTTTTTTCCCCCCAAGTGGAACATCTTCATCTAATGGGACTCATCTTGCACTTGAGCATTGTCATAGAAATTCATACCTTGTTTGGTCTTCCAAAAACTTTTGTTAATATCCAGGTGTACCTTTGTCTTTCTTAACTTAGTCTAAATATTTCTAAAAAGATGTGGAAAGTGAATTTAGGAGAGCTCTTTTATTCCCTGACTTTCTTTGTTAGCAGCGATAACAATCTTCAGGAAACTTCTAAAGGACACACGGGAACAAAGGAAAAAAGCTGCAATGGTTATTCTGTGGTGTCACAGACTAGGAGGAAGAAGGACACCTTGGTGGAAGCAGCAGGTAGTAGCCACTGAAAGTAAATTAGAAAGAATAATCCTCAGGATGGAAGAAAAGAATGGTGGGGCACAGGTTAGACCAAGGAGTATGGCCTGAGGTGTATGCTGGCAGCTGGCAGGAGACTTCTGTCCATCCTTAACCTATTAGGCTCCCCCCACACCTTCACCTCTCGACTCCAGTCTCTGTGTTCACCTTCTATATAGGCTCCTTCTACTATGCTGGAACCCTGGCAACAAATGATAGTGGCCAACACCGGTGGCTACTATTTAGGGCAAGGAAGACCAACTTCTGTTGCCCAACAGGGATTGAAATCTGCAAGAGAAAATGAAGAGGGTGTTACTGGGAAGCTATGTCGTAGGCATAAAAACTTGGAACTCACAATGAATTTTCTCCTAGAAACATTGTGCGTAGCTCTATAGCATTATGTAGCACAGGTGCATTTGGGTCTTGTTAAACTATTAGCACAACTATATGGTTGGTTAAACAGACTTTTATGGCTTTTCCTAAGAACCTAACCACTGGGTATAAGATTGTTTCTATGGTAAAATGCTTTTAAAATCCCACAATAGACTTACAAAAGAACTTTTGAATACAATCTGTTTGTAAATTGGATTGGTCTGGCTGGGTTAAAGAGACCCACCCTGCTTTTCGGCTTTAAGGTCTGGCCCTGTACAAAGAAGGCAAAGTCTTTTATAGTGACAGACAAGCTACACGCTCAGAGTTTAAATAAAGATAAAGATTGGCTCCTTGTAGGAGAGCCTGTCTGATTTAAGACAGGCCATATTTAATGAAATATGGCATTAAATGGGCCTGCTTTAAATGAGGCAGTTTGTACAAAAATCTCTACTATTATCAGACCATCTGTGTTTACTTTTATGTGAAAGTAAAAGTTTCAGTCTTATTTTGGATTAAAAATGGCATTGCTCATTGTGATAAGGGGTGTGAATATCACCAAAGTAAAAAGCAAATCAGAATGGGGGTTTTATTTTTTGCTGGTTGCCATTTTCAATGGAGAGAAAAAATATAAGTCAAAAGGAAGGTAAAGAGGAGGTGGTTGGCAGTTCAGTCATGTTTTATGTAACACTTATTTTTCTTCTACCTGAACACATTATACCATCCATCAGGACAAATTAGTATGTCTTGGGCCTTTAAAAACTGTAAAAAAATAATTTTAATGGTTCCAATAACAGCTCCAGATGAATGCTGGAAAACAGATATTCCAAACTGTCAAATAGCATATGTATTACTTGGCTCTGTTATAACTGCAAGTAAATGCTGCTTTTGTATGAAGTTTCCTTGACTGCCAGTGGAAGAACTGTAACACACTTACTGCGAACAAAATTGGAATGGGAATGAGACATGTTACAACAGAATGGTACCCAATTCCTTCTTGCAAGTTGGACTGAATTAAAATAATAAATCATTGGGACAATAAAGGGCTGTTGGATAAAAGAAGGAATAATTTAATTAAAGAGATTTTTAAATGGCAGGTTCATATATCGCTTATGATACAGAAATTTTCTTTAAAAATATGTTTTTAAAAAAAAATTATGTGGGAGAATAAATGAGTGTGTTAAATGGAAAAAATAGCAGACAAGCTTCAGAGGTGAATTTAACTGTGGGATGGAAAGTGTTTGCAACAAAGGCCAGTTCCTACTGCTGTTTACTGCAGGCAAGGGCTTCAGGATGCCGTCGTGTGTTTGAAAGGGGTGACTCCTGCCATTATTTATTGCAGTTAATTGCTGATGTTTGTGAAGAGCACAGTGTGTTGCAAAGCAGGACTGAGTAATCCAGGGTGACCTTTTGTGCTATCAAAGCTTTATCAATTAGAAGCCCCTGATTGTAAATTCAGAGGATGCCCAGTGAGCGCCATCAAAGAAAGATTACACTGCTTCTTATGCAATCTTTTTTTTTTTTTTTTGGCTCCTTTCCCTTCAAAACTGAATCCTCTCTGGGGTACTGTTTCCAAATCTGCAAAATGAAGCATGTTGAAAATGTTTTCAAACTCCAAGGAGTGTTGTGGTTTTTATAAGCAATAGCGGGAGTTTCAGAAAAATAGCAGTTATGTTTTCCTGATAAACGCCTTTCTTCTTGAGGCCCCTGCACCAGCCGGCTAACTTCCTGGCCACTTTCTTTTGCGTTTTCTTCATTCTGTTGATGCTGGGCCTGTGTGACCTTCTGGAAACTTTGTTAAATGTTTCAAAATTGTAAATGAAAGCCCTTACTTTACTATACTTTTCATTGTGAGTCCGTCTTAATATATTAGTTGTCATTCACTGATGTCCAAAGAGGATTTTTCAGTTCTTATGCTCCTTCATGTTGCTGCAGCTTTTGATGCCCCCCCCCCCCCCCCCCCCCCCCCCCCCCGCCAAATTCTCTGCTCTCATGTCTCTATGACCGCATTATCTGGGATCTTTTTGTTTACTTTGACCTTTCCCTTCTTTTTTTAAAACGGACTAATCTTTGTTCATATTCTCTAATTTGGCCGTCACCCAAGGCTAAGGCCATAGCTTTCCTTTTCTCTTCCACTCTCTTGGCAAGCTCATCCACCTCCAGATATTTTCCAAGCTTTAGTCCTATATTTCCAACCGCTGTTGAACATCTCTACCATTTCCATCAAAACACATCCAAAATCAAGCTCACCATCTTCCTCTGCCCAGATGCAGGATCCTAAATGGTTACTCGAATTACTCCCTTGAATCTCCTCACCAATTTCACCCTAAGGATCACTGCTACTGAGTCCCCATGGTCGCACCAACCTGTAGCTGCCCTTTTCCCCTCCTCCCGCCAACATGGGCTAGTCTATAAGACGGCTCTTCTGGTTTGCTTGCTGTCTATAATTGCCAGGGAGTTTATAGACTGCCTACATGTGATTCCATTTATATGCCATCTGGAAAAGGCAAAGCTATAGTGACAGCAGACTGGTGGTTAATCTGAAGCCAGAGATGTGGGGAGAGAATTTACTGGAAAAAAACACAATGGAACTCTTTGGGCTGATAGAAATGTTCTATATCTTGATTGTGGCTGTTACACAACTGACATATTTGTCAAAGCGTATTAAATTATACACTTAAATTGGTTACTCTAATTGTATGTAAATTATACCTCAACAAAGCTGACTTTTAAAAAATAAGTAAAGAAAAATGAAGTGTGATACATGCTTAGCTGGGGAGAAGTTTAGAGTGCTCTGGGAGCACAATATAGAGTCTCTTCACAATCCAGGGAAGTCTGGGGATGCTCTTCACAAGATGGACCACTTAATCTCAGCGTGGGTAGGAACAGGCCAAGGGCACAGGACTAGATGGAAGGGGAGAGGGCTCTGCAGAGTCAGCAGCGTATACAGGAAGGGTCTCAGAGGCAAGAGGAAAAGAAAAGATTTTGGAAGTGTTGGTGTAGAAGGAAGGAAAAATGAGTGTGGAGAGGTAGGTTGGGCAAGAGAAGGACTTTTAAAGTCATGTTTAACTTTAGACTTTATCCTGAGAATGATTGAAGGGTTTTAAGCCCTTCTCATGATGGAGTTATGTGATATGATTTCTGATTCATAAGAATGTCTCTGTCAGCTGTGCGGAGAATGGGTTGTGTAGAAGGACCTTCACTAAGAGGGCATAAGATGGTAGTGCCATGAATTAGAGGAGTTGCTGGGGGGGGGGAGGAGATGGAGAGAGGTGGGTGGATTTCAGAAACATTTAGGAAGTAGTATTTCTTGTTGGAGTTGAAGGGAAAAGAGGGAGCAAGAGTGGTTTCTAGCTTTGGTGAGGAACTGGGTGTTTGGTGCTGCCATTTACTGAGAGGAAGAATAAAGGAGCGAGGAAAGGTTTGGGAGAAAGGTGATGATTTTAGTTTTGTAATGTTGCTTTTGAGGTGCCTGAGAGGCATTTGTATTGTGGTTAGTGGCAGTTGGATATATAGGTCTGTTGCTTAGAAGACAGGTCTAGGCTGCAGAAACACATGTCACTTCCATGTAGGAGGTAATTGAAACCATGGAATTGATGACTGAGGAGATGGGTGAGTAGGGTGAAGATAGAAGAACTCCAAGAAATTCCAATGCTTATGGGAGTGGTAGGAGAAAAATCAGGAGAGCATTTTATTATGGAAGGCACTAGAGGAGTACAGGGTCAATGGTATCAAGTGGAATTGCTTTATTGAAGGCTTGATGTGTTTTAAGGTTCTTGATTACATGTGTTGTGGAATATTTGAGAGGTGTTCTTACAGTGAAAGATGAATCACTGTAATACAACCATTAAAAAAGAGAAAGAAAGTTAATGGTTTGATGGGTTGTGAAAAGACAGTACATTTCCTACAGAGATGGAAGAATTTAGAGTTTCCAATCTTTTCTTTTTTTTGTTTTTTCTCCCTTTGGTCTTTCCTTCCCCATTAGAAACTTTTAGGACTTGAGCACTAAACATTAAAGAGCTTCCAGAAATCCACTTATATACATTCTGGGTGGAGAAGCTTATGGCAGCTATTCCCTTATTTACAAACCTTTGAGCAAGAACATACTTTTTCAATGTTTGCTTAATAAGTACTTTCCACCTTAATTCCCCTTTCCCTTTGGTCTCTTTCATTTCTTAAATGGGTGTGGCTAGCTTGAAGAGATCAATGGGAAAAGGTTTTTGATGCCCCTACCTTAAGATAGAAGTGTTTGTCAAGCGGGCAAGAAGATCAGTCACTGATGGATAGAAAAAAAAAAATATATTTTTTTAACTGAAGTTCCAGTTGCCTTCAAATTGATCTTACTACCATGGTCAGCTTCAGTGGTTCATGGCAGAATGCTGGGACAAAAATCCCCACTTCTCCAGATGCCATCTTTCCCTCTCCTTTTTTTCTAATTGTCTTCTCCACAAAAAGGAAGCTGTAGAAAACTTTTGAAGAGCTAGAATTTTACATTAGAATTATCATTAAGGATGCTATAGGAGAATATTTTTCAGGAACCAATTGAAGATCACGGTTACAAGAACTCAGATAGAATAGCCTGGGAAATGTCTGTAGGAAGCTTACTAAATCATGGTTCCATTCAGTGGCAACTTCATTTGTCATTACTCTGGTTCAGGTGGGAGGGAAGGAGGACTTCCAAGCTATCTTGAAACAAAGATAACTGTGCTAGTTATCAGTTTATTGTCTCCCAGCTCCAAATTTACATTTCAATACCTGCTTAGGATAATGCATTAGATTCTTTTAGCATTTCTTAAAGAATCGCAGTGAGTGCAATGCCTTACTATAGCTTAGCTGTGATTTAAAACACAAATCACTCCCCACCCCCTCCAACAAAAAAAGGACACCAATCTTGAGTGATTTGGCGCTGTCTGGCATTTAAGACCCTCCAGGATCAGGCCCCTGTCTGCCTCTCCAATCGTATTTTCTACTCTTCCTAAAATAAGCAAGGCAAGCGGCACTGTGTAGTACAGAAAGTCCAATCCTAGTTTGACTTTTAGCTCTACCACCTAATACTAAGCAGACAAGGGCATGTTCTTAGGTTCCTCTGATTTCAATTTACTCATCTGGAAAATGGGGATACTAATAGCTTCTGTGCCTACCTCACAAAGTGTTGCAAGGTTAAATTAAATGCTGTATGTAAAAACCTTAAGAATATTAAGTTTCTGTCTAAATGTAATGTATGACCATAGATGTAGTGTTTTTTCAGTTTTTTGGTTTTTTTTTTTTTTAAAAAAAAGCACTCCCATATGAAAGATGACAATTATTGTCAAACATTCTTTTAGTACCTCTGGATTAGTAAAAGTGATTAAGGACTTTTTTTAGAACTCAAAATTATATCTTATTTTTATATTTTATATTTTTAGTTTGTTTCAGGATAGGTGAAATAAGACATTAAAAATATCTTGGCTTCATTATTTCTCTTTTCTTTGCCATCAAAAACACAAAATAGAATATGACCATAAAATTTGGGGGCAGGGTAAAACATTTGTCTTTTTCATTACCTGAGGGCATCCGTTCATTACTTAGGTAGACAGATAATTTCATACCTATGTGTGAATTCATTCAAGTAGTACTCCTTTCCATGTTCTTTGATTGTACATGCACTAAAATATGTGGAAATGCTTTGTAAACTGTAAAATAGAAGGAATTAATTATTTTTAGAAAATAAACTGGAGAAGGGAAAGCTTCCAAGCTGGTGAGGAATTTAACGTATTCAAAATTCAGATCCCTTGGGAAAGGTATTTCTATTCCATGAGGGTTTGATAAAGGGCTGTAAGACCTTAGGTTTGTGTTAAGAGATGAGGGACCCAACTGTCTGTGAAGAAAGAGGCAATTTCTTCAGTTGGTCATTGGATTGGACTCATCTTTGTTGGGCATCAGGCCAGCCTGTGTATGTTTTCATCAGCAGGTGTTTCTTCTGAATTCCTCATTATCTTGGCTATATAATTCTAGAGGAAAAAAGACATTTCCAGGAGAACTTGAAACATGAATGGCATTCAAAAACTTATTTTAAAAAACTTCCTCTGGAAGGAAATATAGGGTTCCTTCTTTTGTAACCTAAAGAAAAAGGTTAATTCAACAGAGGGTAAAAATAAAGAGAAGTAGCCATTCCAGTCTTGCTTAGACTAACCTTTATTATCTAATCTTTCTATAGCTCTTTGTATTTTCCAAAGACCTTTACAAAAAGCATTCCTGTCCCCCCCCCCCCCCAAAAAAAACCTCTGATCAAAACAGGTTAGTATTCATCTTTCCATTTTCCAGATGAGAAAAAAGAGTTCCCAAGAAGTGAGGTCACCTTCCTAGGTTCCAGGGTGAGTCAAAGCTAGAATGAGGTTTTGAAGCTCACACAGAGTTCTTGGGTTATTTACTCTGCAATGTGTTATTTCCTGTCTGACAAGAGCTCTACAAATTGGTTAAAAGAAATTTTAATCAAAGAAGCCAAGTCTAGAATTCTGAAAGAAGATACTCTATGGGGAGGCTTGAGGTTTTACTAAAAGTGAGATTTTTGGGGGACCACTAGGCTTAGAAGGCTGTAGAGAAGAGCTGATGTGGCTGATAGACTTCAGAGAAGGAAGTCCTGACTTCAGAGAGGTGTTCCTTCAGGTCTCCTGGGGATTATGGTGGTATCTCCTCAGAAGAAATCTGAAAGTGGTGTTTGCAGGATTGGCACCTGAGAAAGTGGTTTACCTCAGCTGTTGAGATTTGTGTCCAGTTCTCATGCAGTCAGCCAGCTCTTAGTGTGTTTGAATTCCTTTTTCCAGAGGAGAACCTGGTCAGTCTCCAATTCTTGAAACTCTAATTTATGTAATTTTTTTTGCAGTGTGAATCTATATATATTTCATGTAAGATTGCTCACTAGTACATTACCAAATACCCTATAGGCGCTCAATAAATATTTATTAATGTTAATCATGAGAACAATCTTTTTAAATATTTACATTTGAAATATGTACTCTACCAATACTGCAACAGGGGAAACTTTCAGGGTAATTATATTTTGCATTGATATCCAGTGATTTATTTCCTAGAATCTCAAATTTTGGCACAGATGTGACTATGGTGTATTTTTTTCAATATTAAGGTTATAGAGAAGTGTTAGTCCTATTTTATGGTTGGGGAGTGTAAGAAGGGAAAGGGAGTGATTTGCAAAAGTCTCACAGTAGATTGAAATGAAATAGAGTGAAAATTTAGGCTTATGTTTCTAAATTTCACTAAAAATAGCCTAGTTCTTGTAGCTAAACTAATGGTCAAGAAGTTAGACTGAGGCATAATTAATTGACATGTATGGAATTGTCTTCTGGGCTAAAATTCAATTTTGAAAAATAAATTTTTCTTTTGATTCTACCTGTGAGATTATAGCCTCTACTAGCAGTTGAGGTGAGGCTGTTTTCCCCCCCATTAATTTTAACTTGTGATTGTTTATTTCTGATCTTTTGGCGGGTAATATTACCTATTTATATTACTGCTCTTTATTTTTATCAAATCAGTCCAATCGGTATAAAAATTGATTCACTTTTTTGTTTTTAATATATAGATCCACAATAATAAAAAAAAACCCATAGGAGTTGACATTAGAATAGTTGTAAATACTTTTCTTAATATAACTGGAAATGGTGTTTCTAGTTTATTTATTTTAGAAATAAATTTAGTAGGTATTTTAGAAGTGTAGTACCTATTTTTATAACTTCATATATGAGTAAAATTAGTACCTGGCCTAAATATTTAAAAGCAAAAGAAAAATGCATTTTGTGGCATTTTTTCTTGTTAAAATTCTGTAAAATGTTTTAAAGTATTTTTATTATTTGTTTCAAATAGTATTTCTCAACAGGTGATTTATAATTCACCCACATCAGAGTTACCCGAGATATTTATTAAAGTCAACTGAACGTGATTCTTAACACTGGGGTCCAGAAATCTGCATTTTAAATATGCTTTTTAGGCGACTTGTACAGACTGCAAGTAACTCAGCATTGCTTCAGTGTGAAAGGACAGGAAGGTGGGGACTGAGTCAAGGGAGATGAGCAAGGACATGAAGGGCACAATCTGCTGCGGGGCTCTCATCTCCTGGAGGTAATGGAGATGCAAGACAGGCAGTAATGTAAGTTAACTAGATTCATTTGAGTCACTTTTATAAATTATTTGTAGAGAGTTAATCCACTATCAAGAAAGATAACTGGGGCTAAATGTACATAGTATTGATTATTTTGAAGGGTATCAGATGTATATAATTTATTCCTCACACTGCTGACATTAATGGTTCCAAATTTTTTACTTGTGAATGACAACCCATATAAACAACTCTTATTTTCCTATTGTGATTCATGTAAAAATTAATGTATGGAAAAAGAAACTCAAGGATCCAACTGTTAATATTGGTAATATACATTCACAATTACAAAAACTTTGGTAACAGTAAATGCCATTATTATACTAAGAAAATGGTTCAAGGCTGGCACACTTTTATAGAGTTTGTGTTAGAAATTTATACTGACTTGAGTACATTTGCAATTAAAATTGATCTGCCTTCTGTATAATTAAAAATATAATTGTGGCCCATCTGGAGTGGCTCAGTTGGTTGAATGTTGTTTTCTGTACCAAAAGTTTGCTGGTTTGATCCTTGGTCAGGGCATGTACCTGGGCTGCAAGTTCGATCCCTGATCAGGGTGCGTGCAGGAGGCAGCTGATCAATGTTTCTCTCTCTCTAAAAGGGTTAAAAATATATATAATTGTGGTAGTCAGGTTAGTCTGTTGAAATAAACAATCCAAAATGTGGCTCAGCACAATAAAGGATGGTTTCTCACTCACGTCACAGCCAGTGCAGGTTGTCAGGGGTCAGTTGGAGCTTTGCTCCATGCAAGGATCCAGGCCATTTTCAACAAATTGTTCTGACATCTTTAAGGCCTTGAAATCCAGTCTGCACCAGCCTTTGGACAAGGTGGGAAGAGACTGTGGAGAAGTTACACATGCTCTTATCCACCTCAGTGAAGGTAACACACATCACTGCGTCCCCAACATTCCACTGGTGAGAACCAGTCACCTGATCCCACTGAGCAGCAAGGCGTCTGGAAGCTGTGGTCTGATGCTTCATCAGGAAAGATAAAGCGGACTGAAGATTCCTTTTAGATTCTATTTATTTCTCGTAGTTGATGATAATAGGGAAATAGACAGGCACTAGGTGTTAGCTTTAGGGACAAGGGTGGAGAGGCTGTGAGTTTGGGGCCTGATTTGTAGTGAGGCAGGGAGAAGAGAAATTGCGTTCGAAGTCAGTGGGGAGTGGCGGAGAAATGGGTAGGTGGGGATTGGGTGACACTGACCTGAGAGAGAAAGGGGACTGGCAAGGAAGTAAGTCTGCCCAAAGCGTGTCCCTGTCGTCTTACAGTGAGTGGCAGGAGTTCCTGGTGCTCCAATGCCTTTACCCCTTAGTGGAGATTCCATTCTTCTTCCTCAATTCCCCTTATTATTACCTGAGCTTTGTTGCAGGTTCTCTCTCTCAGGTGACAAACCACCAACAGAACTTGGAGCACAGATAAGGCTGGGGCATCTCTAATGTAACAGGAAGGAGCTTTAGCAGGGGCTGGGTGCAGAGAGGATTCATCCTTTGAATCCTTAGTTGAAATTATGAATGACTTTCCCGCAGGAAAGTGGTCTCAAGGTGGTGGTATTTTCTATGAAAAAGGTTCTGCAAGAAATTCCCTAGGGGTGTACTAAAATGCAGATTACGGGCTCCATACAAATATTTGAATTTATTAGGCCTAGGGTTAGGCCCTGAATTCCATATTTATTTTTTTATAAGCTCCCAGTACCACACTTTGGAAAATATTGTAAAGAAGTGTAGTATAGCATGGTCTAGTCTAGTCCAGTGTGGTTTAGTATTACATAAGATTATACAGTATTAGTGAGTTACAGTACTATAGTCCTACGATACATTTAGTTAGCATTTATATATTTTCTGGGATTTAAAATTTTTTATTTATTTGAAAAAGCGAATGCTTCAGAATTTCAAGCTACTTTCTTACCAAAGGACTCTTGAAAGAGAACCTCTTTCCAAATTGGAGACGTGGCTAATACAAATGCTATCTAGTTTTAGCTAATTTAAGCTAGTTTTTGCTAAAAAATAGTTAAAACAGTTGACGAACTAGCTCTAGGACATGAATGTTACATGTTATTATAAATTCTGCTGGGAATGGGCCCAGCTCTGCTGACACACTGCAGCACAGATACTTCTGATTTTCCCATGTCTGAAGCAGGCAGCTGGGACAGGAGGGCTTGGGACACAGAGATGCTCTGCCATAGAGAAGATATTCCCTCAGGCCTCTTATCAAGGGCTTGTAGAGTGTTTGCTGTTCATTCATTCATTATTCAACCATTCATTCAACATTGAGTCAATATTTATTTATTTATTTATTTATTTATTTATTTATTTATTTATTCATTGCCAACTAGGTTTAAGGCTCTGTGCTAGGGCATAAAAGATTAATCAGACTGAGGTTTTTGTTCTTTCAAGGGCTTGCTGTTTAAAAGGGAATATATACATCCATGCCTTTCATGAAGCTAAGTTTTGTGAGATTTAGGAAGGTGACTCAGACATGGTCCTAACCTTAAGGAACATACAGTCAATAGAAGAAACAGGAAATTCCCAACACTGCTCTAGGTGCAAGTCTTTGGGGAGATAAGGTATGCACTTGCAAAAGAGGGAGTAACAGCAGATTGTAGCTGACTGTGTGGCTCCATCCACACATGCTGCAGGAAGGCAGAAAGCTGCTTCTCTTAACTCAGCACTCTCTGCCTTCCCTATGTAGCTCTGTGCATGTTGGAATCAATAGACAGTGGTTAGTATAGAAGGGTCAACAAATTAGCTGTTTTTCACACATCCATAGGTGTAAACTGCAATGCAGTAGCTTAAAAAAACAATGCTGGCCCTGTCCCTGTAGTTGGCATTCAAGTGAACTAATTTGCCTTAAATTTTTTATATAGATTTTAGCTAGCTTATGCAACAAATAAATTCAAATAAAAAATTCTAGTGGCTATTTTTTGGTTAATTTTGATGATTAAAAAATGACATGACTAGTTGAATAACAAAGAAAAGCTTGTATTTGAATTTAGCTCCAGTGAATCAATAGCAATCCCTTAAGTGACTTCCTTGATAGCAGTGTTAAATTCTGTAGTGCTTTCTGGCTCCTCCTGTCCCCATTTTCCTCCTTCAGGGTCATGAGTGATTAATTTTATTCACTTAATCTCAAACTGATATTTTTACAGTAAGTTTTTCAAACATTCAGAGACAGATTTCATTTTAATGGTTTACATTTGAGGAGTTTTTCAGTGCTTTGCTGGGTTGTTGTTCTGAGTGCTGAGACTGAAGAGGGATCTTAAAGAATGATTTATAAAGCAGGTAATATATGTGACATTCATATTGCCTACTAAAGTCTGCAAGGGGAAAATTGATCTTGCTTTTTTTTCCTTTAAAAAAATTCCCAAACCATTACTCAATTAAAATCTCTAACCCAACACCCCAGATTGTAATGATATAGCTCTACATAATTTAATGCTGTATTTAAAAATAAATAGAAGAAAACACTTTGAATGATTTATGGCACAATAAAATTTGGTTATATTTATGTATTGATAATATATCTTATTAATATGTTTTTTTGCATTTATGACAAGCCATTAACTTTGACTAACATGAAAGCAACCTTTGGTTACTTAAAAAGAGCTTTTGTAGTGAGGTAAGTTGTATTGGTTAATGTCAGTGGGACTTATGCAAATTTCATGGGCCTAATATAAACTTTCTGATTGTCTAAAAAGAGAAAAAGCAGCTTTGAGTTACAAGCCATCATTTCTGAGATATCCATTATTTCTGAGATATAGCAGAGCAGCTCCCTTTTTCTGGGCAAAGGAAACTGCTCACAGATGCTCCTGCTGGGCACAGCATTGGTCACAGCTATTTTGTTCTGGTAGGCTAAGATTATTTTTGAGACTCTCCAACTTCTCCTTTTGCCAATCAAATATAAATTTGCATTTAAGTGTCCCATGTTAATGATTACAGAAGCAACAACCTGACATAGACTGGAGACACACTTCTTTTAATATTCTTCATTCATTCATTCATTCATTCATTCATTCATTCATTCATTCATTCATTCACCTACTCATTCCTTCCTTCAGCAAATGTTTATTAAGCAACCGCTACATATCAGGGACTGTTCTAGGGGCTGGGATTTCAACAGTGGACAAAACAGGCCACCATCTTAGCCCATAGGCCCAAGCTTACATTCTAGTGGATGAGTATAGACAAGAAACAAAAGAGTAAGCAAAACATTGAATATGCAGGTTGTGATGAAAGCTATGGAGAAAAATAAAGCAGGTAAGGGGTAGAAGAAGTTTCAGAGTGAAGGACTGGATTCAAATTTAAATAAAATGGACAGAGAAGACCTCACTGAGAACACAGACAAATGCTAAGGAGGGAGCCGTGTAAATACACCTGGGGGAAGGGTGTTCTAGGCAGAACAAACGAGTGCCACAGCCTCCAGGTAGGAGAAGCTGTGTGAGCTGAACAGCAAGGGGGCCAGTCAGGCTCGGGAGCAGTAATGGAGGGGAACACGCAGGATGAGGTCAGAGTTAATGCGGTCGGATCTGGTGGGGCTTTGTAGGTCATTGTAAGGACTGTGGTGTTTTCTGCCAGGGAGAAGGAGAGCCACTGGAAGGTTTTGAGCACAAAAATAACACTGTGTTTTAAAAGAATCACTATGGCTCCTTAACTAAAATAGGAAGCAAGGTCATCTGCTGAGAGTGGGGATAAGGGAGAGGGTGCTGGAAAAGATTATAATGCAGCCGTCTGGGAGTGTGGGACAATGATTTGATTAGGGAAATATAGTGTGATTACCAGGCAGCATAGAGGGCCCACTTGGGGTTACTGGTCATGAATTTAAAGTGAGATCAGTCAGCCACGTGGAGCAGGCAGACTAAGATTTAATGAGGGTTGAGGTTTTGCCAAGTGATTAAGAGAAGGAGGGGTGGGGAAAGGGAGCTGAGGGTCTCACAGGGGAGTGATTTAGTGATTGACTCTGGAATTCAGGCTGGGTAAGGAGAGAAGTGAGTACACAAGGGGCAAGGACAGTGAAAGTGTGGTAGGATCAATGATATGAAGGCATCATGCCACAGGATTGGTGGGTATGGGACAGTGAGCAGGTCAGAGAATAATATGCCTGAAAATAAGATCATAGAACAAAAACTGCTTTCATTCAGGGTATGGTAAGAAAGTGATCTTTCTCAAAGGAAATATGAAAATGCCAAAGAAAAATGTTCATTATAATTGGATCTCTTCACATCATGCCATTCTTTCTAGATTTGTTTGTCCCCCAATATTTGAGCGTTTAGAACACTAACAGAAGATATCCACAATTGCTGATTTAGAAGTTTAGGTGCTCAGTTTGTAGATTTCATTAAGAAAAAAAATTATTACCTAGCAGAATCTGCCTTTCAAAGATTATTTGCTTTATCTTAGCCAAAAAATAAACACCAAAAACTAAAAAACAAAACAAAACAGGACTGAGATTGAGGAGAAAATATCCCCTATTCAGTTGGAAATAGTCAATGAACAAACGTAAATCATATTTATATTTTCCATTGTTCCAGGCACTGGTTGTATAGTAGGAAAATACTGTGAATAACAGCATAGTAATGGTTACAGTAAAACCAAGACACAAGATTATCCAATAAATACTTGCCATTGGAAAACACATCTCATATACAAAATCATGCTCTCTCTCTGTTGTTTTTGAAGAGAGACTAATAGACTAAATACATAAAACTTGAAAGAAGTATAAACATAAATTATTCAGTGCTTATTCTTAAATACAGATTAAAATGCCAACATTTGGAATTTCATAACTTACAAGTGGTAGTTAAGCTGCTTGAGTCAAAATCGCATCAGGATGTGTAAGGATCCCTTAAGTTAAATTGGAAAGAGGATTTGAAAACATCTGCTTTCTTTCTCCCCCATAAGTCTTTTTAGTTATAGATAATGTAAGGGAAAAAAAAAAAAAGACACTTCAAGCTCTGCAAGTGTTTGGAAACCAAGGATAATTAGGCATCCAATTATTTTTAAGAAAGAAATTAACAGTGAGTTAAATACAAACTGTTTTTTTAAAAGGGCAAGCCCATAAAAGTATAAATTTTGATGTTTTATAGTTTCCAAATTTCAAACACAGAAATATTTTGTTTTGCTATATGATGAAATGTAGATAGGAATACATAGGTATTTTAAATTAAGGAAGTGAGAAAATTAAACTGGCTTAAACAACTACAGTTAAGTCTGTATGTTTTAACATAGAGTATGATTTTTCCATTTTTTGTGGCTTAATTGAGAAATTAAGCAACATGAGGCTGGACATCTTCAAGATTTAGAGCCGATCTTTCTTCCCAAACACTGCACCACCAGAAGCAATTGTCATGTCTTTAAGCTGGTTCTTTCTAGCCTGGAGATTTGACTGCTACACCTAATGACCAACTTTTAGCCTATTTAAAACAAGTGTGCTTAGGGTTCTCCATCAGCATCTTCATCAATTATGACCAAGGGCTTACGGTGAGCATTGGCAATTTCACTTTCCCAGCCTCCTCCACGGCTAAGGTATAGACACATGACCAAGGCTCAACCAATCCATTAAAAAAAAATAACAGCTTTATTGAGATATAATTCACATACCATTCAATTCACCCACTTAAACTGTACAACTCAGTTTTTCTTAGTATATTCACCGTTGAGTAACAACAAACTTTAAAACATTTTTATCACCTCAAAAAGAAACCCCGTACTTACTGGCAGCCACTCCGTTTCCCCTAACCTCCTCAGCCCTAGCAATGTTAATCTACTTTTAGTCTCTGTAGATTTTACTATTCTGGACATTTCATATAAATGGGGTCATATAATAATTCTTTCATAATTGCCTTCTTTCACTTAGCATAATGCTTTCAAGTTTCATCCATGTGGTAGCATGCATCAGAACTTTATTCCTTTATATTGCTGTATAATATTCCATTGCATGGATATACCATATTTTGTTTATCTGTTAATCAGTTGATGGACATTTGGGTTGTTTCCAGTTTTTAGTTATTATGAGTAATGCTGACATGAACATTCATGTACAAGTTTTTGTATGGATGTATGTTTTAATTTCTCTTGGGTATGTAGCCAGGAGTAGAATTGCTGGATCATATGGTAACTCTACATTTAACAATTTGAGGAGAGGCTATACAGGGTGGGACAAAAGTAGGTTTACAGTTGTTAGTATGGAAAATAATACAATAATAAATAAATAATAATACAAGAACAATCTCTGTGTTTTGCATACTCACAACTATAAACCTACTTTTTGCTCAACCCTGTATTATTTTCCAAAGTGGCTGCACCATTTTACATTCTGCCATTCATGTATGATGGTTCCAACTCTTCTACATCTTCAACACTTATTATTATCTGTATTTTTCATTATAACCATACTAACAGGTGTGAGGTGATATCTCATTGTAGTTTTGATTTGCATTTTCGTGATGGTTTATGATGCTGAACATCTTTTCAGGTATTAGTGGGCATTTTTACATCTTCTTTGGGGATATGTCTATTCAAGTCTTTTGCCCATTTTTTTTTTTTTTTAACTTGAGTTATTTGTCTTTTTATTATTGCTTTGTAGGGGTTCTTCGTATATCTTAGCTACAAGTCCCTTATCAGATATGTGTTTTGTACCCTATGGGTTTTCTTTTCATTTGCCTAATGATGCCTTTGAAGCATTTAAAAAATTTGATGAAGTTCAATTTATCTAATTTTTTGTCATATCTGAGAAATCATTACCTAATCCAAAGTCATGAAAATTTATTTCTATGTTTTCTTCTAAGAGTCTTATAGTTTTAGCTCTTACAGTCAGGTATTTGATCTATACTGAGTTAATTTTTGTATGTGATGTGAGGTGGGAGTCCAACTCACTTTATTCCTGTTCCTTTGAAGTAAACTTTGAAATTGAGAATTGTAAGCCCTTCAATGTTGCTCTTCTTTTTCAATTTTGTTTTGGCTCTTCTGGGTTCTTTGAATTTCCGTATGAATTTTAGTCAGCTTATAAATTTCTGCACAGACACCACCTGGGGTTTAGATAGAGATTTTGTTGAATCTGTAATCACTGTGAGTACTAAAGCCATCTTAACAATATTAAGTTTTCCATTCCATGAACATTGATGTAGTTTCATTTATTTAGGTCTTTAATTTCTTTCAACAATATTTTGTAGTTTCAGAGTAGAAGTTTTGCATTCTTTTAAAAAAATTCATTCTTCAATATATATATTTTTTACTAATATTATAAATGGAATTGTTTCATTAATTTCATTTTTGGTTTGCTCATTACTACTGTATAGAAATACAATTGAGTTCTGCATATTGATCTTGTGTTATGCAACCTTATTGAACTTGTTTATTAGTTCTAACAGTTTTTTAGTAGATATCTTAGGATTTTGTATACAAGACGATGTCACCTGCAAATAGAAATAGTTTTACTTATTAATCTGGATGCCTTTTACTTAACTTTTCTGTCTAATTGCCATGGCTAGAACCTTCAAATAGAAATAGTTTTACTTATTAATCTGGATGCCTTTTACTTAACTTTTCTGTCTAATTGCCATGGCTAGAACCTTCAGTGCAATGCTGAATAGAAGTGGTAAAAGTGGATGGTCTTGTCTTGTTCCTGATGTAAACCTTTTAGCCTTTCATCATAAAGTTCAGCCCATCAGATTTTGGATGCAAATAAGTAGGGATTGTTGGAGAACCCACTGAAACAGCACTTCCTATTCTCCTTTTCTGCTTTATTTTTTGTATTTATCACATTAGGATGCACTGTGTTTTTAACTATTTGTTTTATAGCCTGCCCCCGCCTCCTCCTGGTCTTTCCTATGATACCCCTCCCTCCCATAATGTAAGTGCTATTAGGGCAGGCATTTTTGTTTGTTTTAGTTACTGTTTCATCAATGCCTAGAACTGTATGGGACACATAGTAACACTCAACACATATTTGTTGATTGAAAGAATGATACTGTGATGTGTTTTCTGTTGCTGGTTTGCCAACTTTTTTGTAAAGGGAGGCATAGTTTTGGATTTTTAGAAATCTTTGTTTTATCTGTACAAGCTAGATAATGTATCAGATATGGCAGGTTCTCAGTAAATTTTGGTGAAGTGGAATCGAACATTGTATTGAAGACAAAAAGGCTTCATGGAAATGAGAGTTGAGCTAGGACTGAAGGATGCATAAGAATGAGATGGACAGCGGAAGGGAAATGTTAGTGGTATAAAATGTAAATTTTATTACTCTGGTTAAAAAAGTCAGTTGTGCAGAAGTTTATTCTCTCACAGTTTTGGGGGCCAACAGTTGGAAATGAAGTTGTTGGTAGGGCCATGTTCTTTACAAACCCGTAGGAAGGATCCTTCCTGGCCCTCTCTAGCTTCTCATAGCCCCAGAAATTCCTTGTATTGCAGCTGTGGAAATTCGCCTCTGATTTCATTGTCACTCGGCATTCTGCCTGTTATCTCTGTCTTCACACACCATTTTCCTCCTCTTATAAGAACACCAGTCATCTTGGATTTGGGCTCATCCTAATGGCCTCATCTTAACTTTATTATAACTGCAAAGACCCTATTCCAAAAAAGGTCACATTCACAGGTACCGGGGTTTAGGACTTTGACATATCTGATTGGAGGACACAGTTCAATCCATAGCACACCATGACCTTTATGTTTGATGTGACCTATTTTTTACTTTCCCAGTCTCACCTCTTGCTCTTCTCTCCCTGTGCTCATGCCTCAGCTCTACTGAACCACTTGCTGTTGTTCTGTCTAGAATGTCCCAGTCTGATAGGCTAACACCACGTGATACTTCACAGCTCAGTTCAAGTGTTACTTTCTTTGGGAAGCCTTCCTTGAGTCCAGGTCAGGTTAGAAACTTCTCTTTTAGGCCCATTATAATATTTATCCTGCTGTACTGTAATTATTGATTTTTCTTACACCGACTCTGAAATTGTTGAAGATAGAGACTTTGTGTCTTGTTTATCACTGTGCTCTTGCTTAGCACAGTGCTTAGCATTTGGCAGACATCCAGTGAATGTTTCCTATTGAATATGAGGAATGTTATGAAGGAAATTTGATAGAGCCTAGAAACCAATAGGGTAAGAAAGAAGAAGAAGAAATAAAGGATTACTTTAAATGATTTTTAAAAAATATGTCTTTATTGACTTCAGAGAGAGGAAGGGAGAGGGAGAGAGAGAGATAAAAACACCAATGATGAGTCATTGATCGACTGTCTTCCAAATGCCCTGGGCTGGGGATCAAGCACACAACCCCTGCATTTGCCCCAACCAGGAATCAAACCTTGATCTCCTGGATCATAGGCTGATGCTCAACTGCTGTGCCATGAAAGCCAGGCATAAAGGATTACTTTAGAACTTTGAGTATGAGTTAGGAGGCCAAGAGAGGTATATATGGGCAGAAAAAATGAAATTCAAGGGGGAGATGGTTTGGGGGGAAATATTATAATCCCAATTGAAATGGATTATGGAATAAATATGTGGTAGAGGGGAAACCCTTTGAGGACAAGGTCTGTGCCTTATCTTTGTGTTCCTAGTAGTATTTTGCCTGGCATAAAAGGAAAGTGATTCATATTCACTACATGAATTGTAAAGTAAATATTTCCAGGTCTCTAGGATGGTGTTTCTACTGACCAAACAGAGAAGTGTGGACAGTAAGTGGATTGAGGGCTAGGAAGATAAAGCCTTCAGCTTTGGGTATATTGATTTGAAAGTTAAAACAGAATGGTTAAGGCTGAAATTCCCAGTAGACAAATCTAGGGAGTTATGAGAGCTGAGAGCTGTGGACTTGAAAGTCACAGGATGTGGAGAAACAGGAGAGATCTGAGTTAAAAAAGAAAAGAGATTGGAGCAAAGGGCATCGATAAGAAACCCAGAGAAACTACAGTGGGAAAATCAACAATGGCCATACATGCAAAAGACTTGCAGTATATTAAAGAGGTCACACCTTGCTTTAGAGTAAGACTTCTGCTAAACTGTTTTAAAGAGAGGCTTTTCTATTTTTAAAAATAACTTCAAATAAGGACCATGGCCTCCATCGGAAACCCATTAAATTATTTAATAACTTTCTGCCAGAATTTAGTTTCATCTGTTCTGTTATAACCAAGTCAAACTTGTTATGAGTTTAGATGAACTAACCTGACATACTCCCCTAGAGGTGTAGACATTCTTATATGTCAGGATTACAGTTAGGTATTTATTTTTAAGAGCGCATAATTCCTTTATCCTCAGTTTTTATACTCTTTATTCATCTTGATTGCTTTCCTCTAAACCCTTTGTAGTTCCTTGAATATGGAAAATATGAGCTTGGTTCTTGTCTGTGATTATCTTGTCTGTGACTTCTCATTTTGGACACTGCAGGAAAGGTGAAAACATTGAGGCAATGTTCAGTGTTTTTCCTTTGGAAAATATGTGATGTGTGATGTTCACATGTGTAACATAATATTAATATGGACCATTCAACCAAGATCCAAAGACACAACGAATGCTGCCTTCTGAGGGAATTCTTATGGAGAATTTCCAAAGGAATTTCCTGCTTACAGGATTGTTAAATCCCTTGCCCGCATAAAGGTCATATAAAGATCGAGAGAGTAGAGGTGGTTTCAGGATTTGTAAGAATTTCTTTGGAGAGAATTGTGCTGAGTCTCATCTCCAAGGAGGTGGTTTGGGAGGGTGCTTCCTACTTCATCTCAGATCAAGAGAAAGGAGGTTTTACACGTGGCATGGAGAACTTGATATGCCTCCCTGTGGTTAAGGGAAGATAGTGGACCAGTGCCTGATGATTACATAGTAAATCTGAAAGGCAGAGACCAGCTTGCTAGATGTTCTACCACAGGAGTGCAGGAGAGGTGGCTGTGTTGATGGACCTCTCTTTCCAGTGCATGTTGCGCAAAGAATACTGAGAGTATTTGCCATGGACCAGATGTAGATTAGGCAAGAGAAAACTGGCCTGAATCTGGGGCTCTTTGTGATATCAAGGTCTATTTCTCCTACTTCACCTTTTGGTGTAGCTTTTTGTATGTTCAATCTAAATGGACAGGCCCTCTCTTTGTAATATAAGATGGCTGTCAGAAGTTCCTGGGGCTAATCCTTTCAGATTCAAAACCAGTGAAACAGAGCGAGTCTTTATCCCACCATTCTTATCACAAGGCCTGAGATGTGTTTCTACTGGACTGGCTTATGTCATATACTCGGCCTGAACAACGGCTAGGTTGGCTTTGGACTGAGCCGCCTATTTCCCCTGTGGGGGTGGGAAGGCATCCCATCCAGCACACCAGGCCAAGAGTGGGGAAGGGGGTAGGTCCCCAAATAAACATTATGTTCATGCCAGAGAATGGGGGTGTAGATGCCAGGTAGATTAGCTATAAATGTTTACACACCTAGCATTTCTGCACTTGTTATACCTTTTCCTCTTTCTGTGTGTGTGTAGTAAAAAACAGAAAAAGGATTTGGGTTTGCAGTGGGCTGTGAAATCTTTTCCAAGATTAAATATGAGGCCAGCTCTAGAAAAAGTGAAATGAGAATGTTTCTGCTGAGAATTTGGAGCACTTATTGGAATTATCGGGAGGCTGAGAGCTTGAGGAAGTGTATGGCTCTCTACTTAGAAGCTCTATCTCAAGACTTTAAATCTTTGTGAATGAGATGAACACCACTTAAAACTCACTGTCTGCAACATTTTCACGTTAAAAAACTGCCCACAAAGACAGTGCTTGCTTGATATATGCTATATCCTTTAGCAAAAATGGTTCTCCATATAAACTAAATCCTCTAATAATATGAAATCCTTTCATATTATTTTCTTTCGTAGTAGAAACACAATTTTCTACTATACATATTTATGGGGTTATTTATATCTCACACTAGACTGTAAATTCCATAAGGGCAAGAGACATGATGTCCATGTGGCTCACCATTGATCACCAGCATTTTGCAGAGAGCCTGGCACCTAGTTCAGTAACTGTTTACTGAATGAATGACTGAATAAAGATTGTCCTTTTAAAACCACAGTGTGACTTGAAAAAGAAGCACAGGTTGCTATGGGGGAGGAGGGCCTGCTTGCCTCACCAGCCAGTTAGCCTGCCAGCTGACCCTCATATCTGATGTGGGTCAGGTTGTGCTATCTGTCATTCAAAGCATTTATGTAACTGTGTCAAGAGTCTGCTCTCAAGATATGCTTCACAGAGTAAAGAACCCTGCCTGGTGTGTGATAAATATTTGTAAATGAGAGACATCCTAAAGGAGGGTGAGTTATTTATAAGATTAATAATCTGGACCCTTTGGGTGGTCACCGACAAAAGTTACATTCACATATTATGTACATTTTTATGTTTCGATTTAAAAACACCCACCTTATATCATTAGTATGATATCATAAACTTTCTCCCTTATGCAACTTAATCTTCATAATTATCACTTAGTGGCAATATAATATTTCAGTGAGTAGATTGTCCATAAGATAATCATACTCTTATGGTTGGAACACTCAGTTGTTTCTAATTTTTCCAATATTGTAAATAGTACAGGAAGCAACAGCTCTGTGCATATGGCTTTTAACCATCCCTTGGATATTTTTCTAGGAAGTTTTCCCTGGGGCATTATGCCAGACTGTTGGCTTGGGAAATGAGGAGTTAAACTGATCTTTTAACGTGGGGTGTGTTCCAGATATTTGCATCTGAGTCTGTGCTCTGTCCATTGAAGGTCCTGCTGCAGGTGAGGTCCCAGAGCAGGAGTCCCTGTGGTATCAAGCCCCAGCCTGGGCACCTTCTTCAAAGCAATGAAGAATTTTTGCCAATATAAGGAAAGAAATTTAGTCTGGGTTGTCTATTTTTTTAAAAATCATTTTTTAATTAATTTCAGAGAGAGGAAGGGAGAGGGAGAGAGAGACAGAAACATCAATGATGAGAGTCATTGCTTCCCGTCTCCTTCATGCCCCCGACTGGGGATCGAGCCCGCAACCCGGGCATGTGCCTTGACCGGGAATCGAACTGCGATTGCCTGGATCCTAGGTCGATGCTCAACCACTGCGCCATGCCAGCTGGGCAAAGGTTGTCTGTTTTTTAAAAATTTCCATTAACATGTTTATTTTGTGATTTTTGCTTTTTAAATATAAACATCATTTTTAGAAAAATTTAAGACTTACAGAAAAATTACAAAGATACCACAGAAAGTTTCCATATATCCCACACCCAGTTTGCATGATTATTGATTAACATCTTACATTAGTTTAGTACATTTGTTATAACTAATGAACCAATGTTGATATATTATTATTTGATTTTTTTACTCTTATTTATTTGAAAAAAATAAATTGTAAGGCTTTTAGTCCAATAAAGCAGCTCTCAAATCATCCTACTGTTAAAAAAAATGAAAAGAGAAAGGAAATGATCATAGTCTCTGACGCTTTTTCTTTTTTAAAAAATTTAATGTAATTTAATTTTTTCCCATCACCATTAATCTCTCTATGCCTTTTTCCACCTCTACCCCAAATGCTTCTTGAGAAGACCAGGAAAGAGGTCCTTGCCCTTATTTCTACTGAAAAAAAAAAAAAAAAATCAATGTATAGGATAACTTACAGGGTGGGGCAAAAGTAGGTTTACAGTTGTGGGTACATGAAACAGTTTATTCTCATATTATTATTTATTAATTATTGTATTATTTTCCACATGAACAACTGCAAACTTACTTTTGCCCCACCCTGTACAATGTGGCAGAATTTGAAAGCATTCTACTTACAAAATTTCCCTGAGCAATTGTTTACTATATTTTTTATTGTTATTGCTGAGAACTGATTAATGTGTTTTCCAAAATATTGTTCTTTTCTTCTTGTATTTTTTGCTCCCATTCTGCTAAAACTCTTCTTAGTAAATTAATCTGGACTTTAGCATATTTAAAAATAACTTGTTGTAGTCCTCTCCCCCCTTGCTGTAATTTTTAGAAGTTGATGCCAAACTGACTGACAGTCCTTCCTGGGCGGCCCTTCTCTGCCTCATACCCAGTGTCAGCCCCTCTCCTGGGAGCAATCTCCTGGCTGAGGGGTTCTGTTTAGGACTGCTGTCCTGAAGAAGCTGAGAACATGAAGGCTGTTTTTCCCACTTTTCCTTTCAACTTTCACCTTTACTTTTTTCTTCTTTGCCCCTCCACCATATAATCAAGTATCACCAAGTCTATTAGTTCTTTCTCCAAAATATGCCTTAAACATTTTTCTATTGCTACCACACTGGTCTAATTTGCCTCACGTTTCACTTAACTGCTAGTAGGCAGAGTAATGCTTCTCCTCCTATCCTCCCAAAGATGTGCACACTTTAGTCCCCGGAATCTGTGACTATGTTAACCTTACCTGGCAAAAAGGGACTTTGCCATTGTGATTAAGGGTATGGACCTTCAAAGGGTGAGATTATCCTGGATTATCTGGGTGGGCCCAACGTCATCATATGGGTCCTTGAAAGCAAAGACTATTTTGTGACTGAGTCAGAGATGAAATGGAAGACGGAGATTTCAAGCATAAGAAAGGCTCACTTCACCATTGCTGGCTTTGAAGATGAGGAAGGAGACCACAAGCCAAGGAACGGGGGTGGCCTCTAGAAGCTAAGAATGGCCTGAGTTTATAGCCAGCAAGAAAAGGAGAACCTCAGCTCTACAACCGTAGGTAACTGAATTCTTCCAACAACTGGAATGAACAAGAAAGTGATTCTCCCCTAGAGCCTCTAGAAAGGAATGCAGTCTTGCTGATTTTAGCTCAGTGAGACCCCTGTCAGATATCAGACCTACAGAACTGTATGAAAATAAATTTGTATTATTTCAGCCACTAAAGTTGCGGTAATTTATTACAGCAGCAATTAAAAATGAAGACAGCTTCTTAATTGTTTTTCCTAAGTATTCTCTTGGCTCCCCAAAGTGTTCTTCACAGGACAGCCAGAATGAAAAAAAGATTTAAAAAAAAATCTATTTCAGAGGGAGAAAGGGAGAGGGAGAGAAACATCAACGATGAGAGAGGATCATCTATTGGCTGCCTCCTGCATGCCCTGCCTCGGGGATCCAGCCCGCAACCCAGGCATGTACCCTGACCAGGAATTGAACCCTAACCTCCTGGTTCATGGGTCAATGCTCAACCATTGAGCCACACGTGCTGGGCCAGAATGACCTTTTCAAAAACGAATTCTATCAGGTGACCTCCCAGTTTAAACTCCTTTCCAATATACTTAGAGTAAATCCCACGCTCTTTTCTGTGGCCCAGGAGCTCTGCATGATCTGGCCCCTGCCAGTCTCTCCAGTTCCTTCTGAAGCCACCCCTCCTCCACCTCACTGGCCCTTGGATTCTCTCAATTTAAGAAGTTTCACCTCCTGGGATTTTCAAGGATGCTGGCTGGTATTTTGCTTGGAATATGTTCCTCTGCTCTTCATGTGCAGTCCCCTTCTCATTCTTCAAATACCACCTTAAATGTTAGTAATTATATGAGTATCTTGTAAATTATATTAGCATCATTTAGGATATTGTGTTATCTTGATATATTATGATATTAAAGATGCCTTTTTTGACTGTCTTATCTAAGTATGCTCCTCTTGTCGTTTTATGTTAAAAAATGTATTTCCTGCATATTGCTTTTATTAACTTGGAATCATATATTTGTTTATTTGTTGCTTATTTAGTGTCTATCTTCCCAATTAAAACTCTAGACTCTGCAGAACAGGAACAATGATTATCCTTCTAGCTGCAATATCCAGCGTATTGTCTGGCATATAGTAGATGTTCATTAAATAGTTTTTTGTGTGAATGAATGCATACTTCTTCCATTGGATGTTTGTAGACATTTTTTCACGAAAAATGGCTTTCTGGTCAAATAAGTTTGGGAAACTTGAAATTAATGTTAAACAGTTTTCTTTACTGCAGGACTTTTCTGAGGCCTTAATTTTATAACACATTATCCAGTGTTAATGGATCATGAGTCTCTAAATATAGCTATAGCTTTTCTCCTACTTATTTGACCTGGAGCTTCTTTTCTGAGGGCAGTGTCTCTTAGGACTTGTGTTCTGTGATATGTAATTTGGTGAATGCCAATGTCGTTCAAGGTCCTCATTTTTTTAGACAAGGCAACTGTGGCCCAGGAAGATTCACTGACTTGTCTAGGGTTATACTGTGAGCTTTTGTAGTGGTCAGGTCTTTTGTGAAAGTCTACACATTTAAGAATGTCTATAGCATCTTTAAATGATTAGCTGAACCAATAGGGAAAGTTATGTTTAGAGTAAATTATAGATGAGAGTTTAGAGCAGACTATATCAAAGAATTTGGCCTTCTTTGGAAATTGCCATTTTTGATAAAAATACCACAACAGAGAAAAAGTTATTCAAACCCCATAATTTAAAAATGCTGCCTTCCCCACCCCCATTCATATCCAGATCAAAACTAAAATTGGTACAATTTAGTTTGCTCCAGCTGCCTGGGATAGGAAGGAATGAGGCAAGAAGCATAAAGAAAAGTCTGGCTTTTATTTACTTACCTGATTGTTATGTTTTTGTGGAATTTTTGTGTGGGAACTCTGAGAGTGTCTGAGATTAGAATCCATATGTTTATTCTCAACATAGAGAATCGGTTGAGTATGTGATTAAGTGCCTGGCTTTGGAATCCTATAGATGTGGGTTAGAGACCTTCCTCCATCCCTTACCCCTGTGTGACATTAAGCATTTTATACCAAACCTTTCTAAGCCTCTATTTTTTCGTGTGCAAACAGGAGTACAGGTATGCCTCAGAGATATTGCAGGTTTGGTTCCAGACCACTAGAATAAAGTGAGTATCGCAATAAGGCAAGTTGTAATGTTTTTGCTGGTGGAGGGTCTTGACTTCAATTTGTAAAAAACACGACACCTGTGAAGTGCAAAAAATCAAAGCACAATAAAATGAGATATGCCTGTAATATTAATCCCATCTTATGGGGCTGTAGAGATGAGATGATGCATGTAAAGAGATCAGCACATTCCCTGACACCAGCAAGCACTTGTACATGTTAGTCATAATTTTTTAGGAGAAAGGAGTTTAGGTATACCATTGATGAGTGTTTGAGAGATTGGTGAAAAGACTGAGATAAGTTACAAGGTTGCTCAGTGAGATCCGTTGATGATTTAGGATCTCCTTGCTGACTTTGCAAACCATGCCTTCTGCCTTGGCTTTGAAAAATACCAAATAAGATAAAAACAGAGTCCACATATAATAATTTCCACGTAGTTCACTTCTTGATTACTTAGGATTTTGCCTGTAAATCTGGAGTAAGATTGTCTGACCTAATGCAGCATAAACACACACTGGCCATCCTTTAGTGACAAGCAGCATAGTTAATACAGTGTATTGCTAAAGGGTTTACGTGGTATGCTTGGCAAAATAGCCATTAGTTTGCTCTTTTAAGGCTTGTTTTTCAGCCTTGTTAGGGCAGGTCTAGAGAACTTTTACCAGGGCTAGAGCAGCCTTTCTCCGAAGGCATGGTCTTTCTAGGGTCTGTTGAAATCTCAGAGTGTTTAGTGAGGTCTCTCTGTTTTGGCGGGTTGAAACTTGAACATTTCCAAATCCTGTGGGAACTGATAGTAGTTCAGCCCAAAGCTCTTCTGGAGTTCTTTCCCTGGCTTTGTGGAGTCTTGTTCTGAGCATCTATTGTCTAGGATCCAGCCAAAGACTCAAGGGGGCCCCTGTAACAGATTTTTGGCCCCTGTAACTATTTATTCCTTATAGTGCTTTTCTCAACTTGGAATTATGTTTTGTACAAACATATTACACAGCCTCTTTCTCCCAGTACCATGCCCCACCAATTCTAGCTGCCTCATTGGCCCTGAATTCTGATCTGTTTCCTCAGCACCCTACACTGAGATGCGTAAAGTACTTCCAGGTTCACTTTTTCCCCCCCTTCTCTCAGAGATCAGATTTTGCCTGTTTTCCAACATCTGGAAACAGTTATTTCATGTGTCTTGTCAATTTTTATAGTTGTTTAAGAGGAAAGTTTATCTGTTGTGGCCAGAAGTGGAAGTCCTTTCCCACTTTTAGACCTCATTACTTTCCCATAGGGCCCGCCCCTACCTTGAAGAATCTCCTCTCAATACTGTAGTGGTGAGGGATTTACTCTCACACCATACGCTCTTGCCAAGTTTCTCTTATGACTAAGGGTCTGAGTAGAATAGATGGTGAGTATAGATCAGAGAATCAGTCTATTATCAGAGAATAGAACAAAATTAACTCATCAGTGATTGAAACAGTACTTGTGGCTTTGTGCTTGATATATTTAAGATTCTAGACCATATAGGTGCCAGGTGGGTACTAGACTTATTGGGGGATCACTTCCATAAATTATATAAATATCTAACATACACCTGAAACTAATATAATGTCAAATATCAACTGTAATTAAACAAAATAAAAATAAAAAAAGATTCTAGACCACACAAACGATAGCATGATGGGTTCATTTCTGAATTCATTTCGAATCAACCTTGATTTTGAACAACTTATTGGTTGATTATACTGGTTATATTGATTATAATTGGAATCGTTGGAATCTATGCTCATTTCCATATTTTTAAGCTAGAAAAACATGAATGTAAAAGAAAGGGATGTGGCTTTCCTATGTGCAAGGAATCCTTCTAGGCACAGGGCCATGCAAGGAACCTTATTTTCTTTAGTCATCATAAGCACATTAATTATGATATAAAGCAATAATCTATTTCTATACCAATTTCTTCAATATAATTTGAGGTGAGAAGTAATCATATATTGGTATCTTTTATAAAGAAATATCAGCAAGAATGGGCTCTTTCCTCCCATAATATGACTAAGTGAAGAAAAAAATGCAATAAAATATGATTTAAGGGGCCCAGAGGCATTCAGTCATCTTTTTGCTTAATATATAAAAGATAATACAAAAATTGAAAAAAATTCAAGAAAAAGAATTAGTTTGTTTTCCTTCTTGGTAGGTGGTAGGGACCCACTGGTGAGAATATGTTCATTAGCGAGTTTTTGCTACAAAGAATGTTTGCTGTCATCAGCGAAGAATGTTTATCTTTACTTGCAAATAATATTGCCTTCATCATGAATAACTATGAGGGGAACACAAAAGGAAAATCCCCAAATTTAAATTTTTATACTTATTGCTATTTCATGTTTCAAGTGTCTAATGCCTATTAATTCAGAAGCTATATTTTCTTTTTCTTCTCCATGATTATTTTGACTAGGATAACTTTGGGAAAGCATTTGAAAGAAGATAAAATGTCTTTGTTTTATAACTCTTCTGTGGGATTACTAACTGTAGCCTTCTTCAGGACCTTGAACTTTGAGAATTTCCTATCCATTTGTAACTTCAAATAATCTTTAAAAAACACATTACTTTGATGTTTCTTTTTTATTCTTTTGAGTGTGTAACTTTATTATGCTAATGGTCTATGTAATAATATTGTACAATCATCTTATGAAGACAATGGAGTGGCTTCAATTATCTTTCTTTTTACAGAGGAGAAATCAGAGGCATGGAGGATTTTGTGATTGGCCCAGTGTCACTCAGAGACAATTCAATGTCATGGTCAGAACTGGACTAAAGACTAGGGTCTAGCAGAATGGGCATTGGTTGAATAGAGGGAGGGGACTGACTTGTGGTTCCAACTCTGTCCTCACTCTAGGCTAACTCCTTATCTGGGCTTCATTTTCCTCATTTGTGAAATGTTAGGGTAGAATAGGTCAGCTCCTGAGTCCTTCCAGCTCAGAAATTATAAAACTCCCTTTGCTTTATCTCCCAGAGTGCACTGCTTCCTTTAGCTTTTTTTCTGGGTATACTTAGATTATGTTTGATTTGCATTTCTCCACTTCTGCGTATGCCCTAGTGACATATTATTTTGCCTTTAAGTTCTTTTTCTGAAGAGATCTTTAGAAAAAGAATGTAGCCACCTAGAATACATTAACTCTGTGATTTAGAAACAGTCCCACTTCTGCTTGTGCCCTAATGACATATTATTTTGCCTTTAAGTACTTTTTCTGAAGAAATTATAAAAAAAAAATCCAGCCACCTAGAATATATTAACTCAGTGATTTAGAAACAGTCTGGTTGTCTTTCTCATTGTTCTTTTAATATTTTATTATTCTGTTATTTGGTACTTTTATTATAAATTTAGCTATGCTTATGTAGTTCAACTAAAGTACAGAAAAAGCCACCACTATATTTTCAAATAAGGTGACCTTCAAGTCCCCAAATACTCACCACTTAAGTGGCTTTATTACTAATTACTTGTGTGATTGTAGGTCTCATACTAGCCTTATTATAACGTAATGAGGGAGGGTTATCAACTTACCTTCATCACAAAGTTATGGTGATAGAACAGAAAACTAAATAATAGTTATGCCCATGATTGTTTTACACTTATGCACTTACGGTCATTAAGGTTGAAGCACTGCAAGATAAAATATGTGTTTCAAAGTTTTAAAAATAATTTAAATACAGAATTTCAAAATAGTGGAAAAATGCAAAGACTGTTGGATCTTTCAACTGGGTTATGAAATGTATACCAAAGTTCGGACTTTTTGGAGCCCAGTTCTGGACTTTTCCATGACTGATAAGTCTATAATTTGCTATTAAAATGTTGTGATTTCAGTTTCAGACAGTTGAGCTATAAATTGCTGAGATCTGGGATAAATGGCCAATTATATTAGAACAAATGTCTATTGTTTTATTCCGGGAGGGGGAGAATTCACTTTACTACTTACTTATAGTGATTATTTCAGATTTTCCTGCAGAAGAAAAAGCCCGTGCCGCGTTTGTGGCAATGGTTAAGTGACCACAGGAATGAAGAATTCAGGGATGATTTAGTGCAGATGATCATGCAGGCTTCCCAGCATATGCCTTTTAAACAGTACTGTGTTGTCTCCAGGTTTGCCAAAGAATAATCTGTGAGCAATTGAGGCAAAATCAAAATCAGAATCCTGGGAGAGTAATATTGTTTTGGAATTGTCAAGCAAAGGACCATGGTTTGGGTTGTTACGTCTGGAACCAAAATGTCACATGTGGCATGCATCATTTGAAGTTTATTATTTTAACCTTAGACCGCCTTGTTGAAAATGTATGGTATTCAGTGCCTTGCATCCCAGGATAAGCATTTCGATTCCATTAGACGTGAGTCTGTGCCAGCTGCATGGTGAGCTTGGTGAAACCATAGCTTGGATGGCTGGAAGGCCCCCTCCATGGTGCCACTCTTTTGCTGGAACTGCCAAACCCAATAGATTTGGGGGAGGGCAGGGGAGCCAAAATTAAGGCATGGCACCAGGTAATTGAAACCATTCCGTACACATCTGGAAAAAAACCAACCTAGTCACACTCTCTGCTGAAAAAGAAATCATCCAGTCCTATTGCCTGGAGTTGCAGGAAAGTGGTGTCATTTTACGTTTACAGAAGCATTTTCACGGACAGACTCACAAGCTTGTGGTTACAAAGTGTGAAATTCTTATTAAAATCCCTCATGAAATCAGCAGAACACATACCTAGTGATTGTTTCAAGGCCTCCTTTCTTTCCATTTGTACATGACAGCATTGGTCTTGCCGATCCATTCTCTGTAACAAGTCAACCTATCCTACTTTCCCATTCATTGGCTGACTTTCCTAGCCAGGAAACTTTTAATTATTTTCATTCAAGGTGAGGTCACCGTCAATGCTATGGCCTCCTTCATGCTGGCATGAGGCAGACTGTCCTCTGCGATCAAGATGAAGAGATAGGGGTGATGACAGGGAGTGTGTATTTTTACTTTTAAATCTAAACAAAGATTTATAGATTGAAAATTTTTATTTTTTCCCGTGCAGAATTTGAAACTTCCACATGCAGATCAAAATTTACTTGTCAGCAATGAATTTAGATGTCTTCCAAAGTTTCACGTTCCTTTCAGTGATAATAATTATGCAGCATTCTGTTATCACCGAGGTGCCTTCATTATCATGTTTATTCTTACAGTACTAGCTCTTGGGGCACCGGGGTAAGGATTGTTTTCTTCATTTTGAAAATGAGAATCCTGAGGCTTGGAGATGCTAATGGCTTACCCAAGGCCACGCAAAGTAGGACTAGCTCTCAAAAAGAGGTTCTGACTCCAAATCCATTAGCATGTGGTGCTTCTTATATTTCTTATGTCTTCTTCTCACCAAAGAAAATTTTATTTTGGAGGATTTTTCAAGCCAGTCTTGATGGAACACATTCAAAGGCTGTTCATGTGGAGCTGACAGCATGGAAACATGCAGCTTCTCCATCGGGACAGTCCTAGTTATCCTGGAATCCTGGAGCTGACGGGGAAAACTGCAAAATGGCCTCATTCTTCTCTACTTGTCCAGGTGGTTCCTCTGTTGTAGTACACATTTCTGTCTATAATATAGGTAGTTATTTATGTGTCTATTTCTAAATTGCAAATGTAAACCCCCAATGTTCAGTTACCGTTACATCCATCTTCGTATGCTCCATTGTACCTTGTCCAATGTCTTGCATGAAATAAATGCTCAATGGATGTTTACTAAAAGGCATTAGAAATGATACAGCGGAGTTCAAAGAGCCCAAATGTACTTTTCTGCACTCTTTGTATCAGTGCTGTCCAATATCACTTTCTGCAATGATGGGGACACTTCCTATTTGGGCTGTCCAACACAACAGCCCCTCGTGCCCAGTGTGATCAGAGAATGGAATTTTCAGCTTTATTTAATTTAAAGTAATTTAAATGTAAATAGCTGCAGGTGGCTGGTGGTTCCCATATTGGACAGCACAGCTCTAAATTTCCATGTATTTGTACTTTGTCAGATCCCTCAAATCTGATTTTATTTAGTTCCTTCCCTATACTGATGGTTTTCACTATGTTTTCGATGAGGTTGCACAGCCAGCCTTTGGGTAAGATGATGAAGGGCTGGGCCGAGACTTTCTCTTGCTGTCAGATAAGAGCTCTCTCTGCTCCTCGAGACCCTGGGGAGGAGGTGGTGTCTGTCTCTGAGTGTTTTTCTGGAAAGCAGAAGCGACTTGGCTCTTGCAGTTGCCCAAGATTGGGAGGGGCTCTACAAGGTGACCCAGTGGCGGGGTGGGGGTTGGGTGGGGGGAGGATTTCTCACATCTCTGGGCTCAGTGATATTTAGTCCCCGCCTATAGGAAAGAAAAGGTCCATCACTTTCCAAGAAAAGCAAATCTGCAGTGAGAAGAAAGAGAAGCGCAGCAGTTAACATTTGTTAAACAGATTTCCTCGTACACTGCCTGGGCGGTGGTGGAACTGGGGAGGATCTCTGGACTCTGTCTCCATAACCAAAAAGGCTGTGTATCGCCTGTAACATTAAGTTACGCATTTCTTCTACTTGTAAAACTTCTAAATTCCTACTCTGAAGTTGTCAGCTTGGAATTAATAACAAAAATTCTCTCTCCCCTCCTCCAACAACCCCCTTCCTCCCAGAGAGCAGGAGCAGAAACTGCCCAGGAAGAGAGAAATGCTGTTTGCAGGGGGGACCCCTTTGATCTCGGCGGCTTCTAAGAACCCCCATTCTTCATACTGTGGCTTCTGCGAACAGCTCTGGAGGAGGCAAAAGGTTAAACAGAAAGGGAGGCAGGAGTGAAATGGCAGCCAAATGGGAGAGTCCAAGTGGGTCCTTGAATAGATGTCTATGTGTTATTTATTAGGCGGTGCCAGCTCCAGGCCTCTCTCGGGAAGTAAACAGTGTCACACAGGCAGATTTTGGAGATCTTTGTGAAGATCTTTCAGAAGTAAAACAAATATTTAGGAAACGAAAATAGATGCGTCGTTAATATTAATGTACTCACACGGGTAGCCGCAAAAACGACTGTGAACGAATCTTAAATTTCAGAATGAAAACTTGAGCGTTAAGCATCGGCACCATTCCTTGCAAAGGGACTCCAGAGTGTCTGTTGTGATTCAAAGGGCAGGATCTGCCCCTCGGGGTTTACTCTCCAAGGCAGACAAAACAGTAGATATTAATATTCTGTACTGTGTATGAAACTGGCACTTAAAAACATGTTCTTCCTCTTTAAGAAAAATATGTTCACATTAACATTTTAACTTTCTCTCCTTTTCTGGTAGTGATTCCTCTGTCCCTTTAGGAAGGATACAAAAGCAAAGCACAGAGAGGGAGGCGGCCTGGCTCAGCTCACAGAGCAATCCTGTCTCTCTCTCTACCTGGCATTTGAACAGGGGCCTTCAAAGGAGGAGCCACCGAGGATGGGAAGACAGGTCAGCAGGCCCTGTGACAAAGGCCCTCCTCCTGTTGCCAGATATTGTGCACCTGCGCCGTTAGTGTCACGTATTTTCTTCCCAGGATTGAGTTGCTTCTGTGCATTTAGGTTTGTGAACTTCACAGATTTGTTAGTATTCATCATTTTTCCCTTCAGGGATCTAAGCAAGCAGGTATATCTGAAAATGATTGTTTATCAGCACATTTAGTTTTTAACCATAAGGTGGCATCATATCACATTTTATGCCAAGAAAGCAGGCTGTTGTTTTGTTCCCTGAAATGCCTAGAGCTCTGCGCATGCCTTTAAGTTGTGGGTGCAACACATCGTTGAATTTTGAAGTTTATGAGCAAATATTAGAAGCTGGCATCTTCATGTAGAGGTTTAACATTTTTTCCCTTAGAGTTGATTTTTTTTTAATGTTATGGCGGAGAAGTTAGTAAGAGAACAAACTATTACTATGTATAACTAATACTATGTTTTGCCTCATTAAAATATGTAAGGCAGTTTCTTGCATATATAGAAGATTCTCAAAAATTTTCGTTGCATGATTAAATTAAAATATTCTTTTAATAGGCTTTACCCTCAGGAATTCATTTTCTCATTTGTCAAGTTGAATTTACCGCACACTTTTATTCCTGTGACCTATTTCTTACCAGAATAAGAAGCTTATTTTCATTAAGAAGTTAAACCCAAATGAACACATGTAATTTCCCTACTACCCTTTAAAAATACTTTTTTTTTTTTTTGGGTAACAAACCACTTTTTTTTTTTCTTCTAATAGAAATGTCCAAGGCTTGCAAATTACATACATGTGCTGGTTCACTTTCTCTAGTTGCTTGATTGAATATTATGGTTTAGTTTTGAAAAGAAGAATAAAATTTTTGCTTCATTTTTCCTTGTAGAAACATTTTGTATCTTTATAGAAAACATTGTAAACAAATGCTTTTCATACAAAACCTCCCTTCAGACGGAGTGATTTTGTCCTTGGAACTCTGTATATAGTTTTGTGGGAAGTTGGTGCCACTTGGCCTGCAGGGAACACTCCCAGGAGGTGTGCTGCAGAGCATCGTGGAAGTTTCGTTAGGAATTTGGAGATTGCAATAAGAAGATTTGGGTCTCAACCTTTCTCTATTTGTGGACCACTTGGAGCCCTTAATTCTCACACTGACTGGGTAGGATGCCAAAGCAACAGATTGAAAAGTGGAAAATGGTTAACCATTAAAAAACAACTCTATATTTCATAACCAGCTAGGATGACGCTTCTATTAAATTGATTGAATTGATTGCATGATTTGAGGTTTTGCTGTAACTAAGACATTAAATCTGCAACCCCCCCCCCCCCCCCACCGCCCCGTGGAGCTCTGCTTTAAAAATGACGAAATTGTATTTCTCTCTGCTATCAATAATGTAGGCATTTTATCCTTAATATTTTCCTCTCAGAGCCAAAGTCAAAAGCCAAGGTGAAATAAAGTGAAAAGTCAAAGCGAAACAACCAGGGTGGTATGAAATAAAGGGCTGTTCCAAGAAAGAAGGTTAAGGAAGGCATGGATGAGGAGATGATCACAATTTAAGCTGAAGGGTGAGTCAGAGCGAGTCCTGAAATTTGGCCGTGATTTGGGTGGGTAGAGGATGGGATGGTGGCCATGGAGAACATTCCAGAAAGTGACCAGCCTGTCTGAAGGCTCTGTGTTGGGAAAGGGCTTAGCATATAACTAAGAGAAGAAATAGAAAAAAAGGACAGTGTGGTTGGAGCATGGGGCCAGGGAGAGGCTGCTGGGAGCGTGGGAAGGGAGCTGGCAAGGGCTAGCACCATGGCAAGGACTTTGGATATTTTAAAGGCAGGGGGAAGCAAGTGAAGAGTTTTAATTAGGGAAATTGCTTGACCTTATTTACATTAAGAAGTCGTTCTGGCTCATCAACAGTGGAATAGATAAATAAGTTGTGACATTCACACACTGAAATGTTACATAGCAAGGAGAATGAACAATTTGTTGCTACACACGATAGCATGAAACAACTTATGTGGTGTTGAGTGAGAAAAGCCAAATGCAAAATGGACACATTGTATGAATCCATTAATGTGAATATTCTATTTCTTGATCTGGGGCACTGGTTACGTGGGTGTGGTCAGTTTGTGAAAATTCATCAAGCAGCACATGCATGACTTGTGCACTCACATGTATGTTTGTTGAAAAAGGATCACTCTGGCTACAGAAGGAAGGGCAAATTACAGAAGAGCGCGGAAACAGCAGGACCAGTGAGGAAGCTGCTGAAATTTCCAGATGAGAGATGCGGGCTTCACTTTTGGTCGTGGTGGAACTGGGGAGACGTGGATAGATTCTATACCTAATTTGTACCTAGTGCCGTATTAAGTATTATATGGGAACATATGGAATTGTTGATATTTGACCACTTTTGGCCTTCAAAAGTGACAATTTCATGATTCGACCTAGTAGGGATGGGTTGTAAGGGCATCCTTGACACATTACTGTTTGTCTATTTAGTATGCTGACCCTTGGCTTTATATATATTTTCTTTGTGATGTTAAGAATAAAAACTTAGGGTTTTACTTGAGAATAGAGTCTGAGTTTTAGTGATGCCCTTCGATTTGAATAACTATTATTACTTTCTCTCTGATGAATTATGTTAGAGTCCCCCCACCTTATTTTTTTCTATGCTAGGATCCATGTATCAAAACTAGGAATAGTTCTTAATGTAACTGAGTATTTAACTAACATACTAGTATTATGCGCTACTTTGTTGTAAAGATTATGAAAACATGCCCTAGCCCCTGTGGCTCCGTTGGTTGACTTCATCTGTGCACCAGAAGGTTGCAGGCTTGATCCCCCAGTAGGGGGCGTGCAGGAGGGAGCCCAGAGATGTTTCTCTCTCACATCCACATTTCTCTTTCTCTCTCCCTCTCCCTTCCTCTCTCTCTAAAAATCAATAAAAATATTTTTAAAAGTTATTAAAAAAAAGATTGTGAAAACAAGTAAAAACCTGTTTGTTTTCAAAGCCAGGAGTGAAGTGTTTGTCTATTAAATGAAATATAAATTGTACTTGAGCACATGGATGTTAAACACCAGGTTTGTCAGCTTTGCCACCCCCTCCCACAGTAAGGTAGTTTTGTGTCTGTTTAGGAAGACCTGTGTGGGTTGTCAGATTTCTGAAGAGGATCATGGGATCAAGAGGTCCCTGACTGGTACAGTAGGGGTTCTTTAAGTCATGAGCACCGAGATGTCTTAGCTGAGCTGCTGAGATGTACAAAGAAGGCTGCACAGTGAATTTTGACCCTGCAGCCCTTTCTGTTGTAACCGAATCTTCCGATTCATATCCATCAAATTGACATGTGATAGTCTAAGGAGAAAACAACCTTGGAAATGGTCTATTGAAAGTAATTTACTCTCCCATCTATCACAATCTCAAATGGTGTACATTTGAGCGAAGCAGGGGGAATAGGATACCCATGTGCTGAAAGTTGAGAGGGTCTAGGGAAAGGTAGTTTAATTTTATTCTTTTCTCTCAACATATATATTTTTTCATACAAACCTATATGAAGTAAAAGTAGAAGAGCAGATGATATTTTATATATATATATGTATATATATTCCCAGAAAAGCATGCCTCCTGGTTAGTATTAGATTTTCAGAATGTACAGATGGAAAATAGTTAACAGAAATCACCCCGACTAGATTTATTTTGTGTTGTGCTTCACTGAATACAGAAGTCGTCTAGAAGGGTTTTTCCCCTGGAGACCATTACAAAACACAAAGTTTTCCCCTTAGAGACCATTACAAGTGCAGCCCCCAAAGAGAGGTGGGGTAGAGGGGGGAAACAATCTGCAAATGCTTGCTTGAAAAATGCCCTTTCCTGCCTAGTTGTAGAGTGAAATCGATACCGACCTCCAGATTTGTTGACCTGTTCGTGAGATGGAAACTAAAATGTGAAAAAAATGAAAGTTTCCCTTGATGATAGATTTTTTTCCCCTCTTTCAGTTGCAGTGAGTGTGAACAATCTAATGACTAGAGAGATCTTCAGACCTCTATATAGTGCTGAAGAATGTCATGTTGAGAAAGGGCATGCTTTCCCTATATCATTGTGCCTTAATCTTCTTAGATTTTCTACAAAGAAATCATATTAATCAAATCTCCTTTCTGCTCTAGGAAAGGTGCAGGCTGACTAATGCTCAGCTTTAAGTGAAATTGGATATGGAAGAAAATCCTGACTTGAAATAATACCAGACTTTCCATAATCCTGTGTTGCTGGAGTCTTAGTTCAGGACTGTAATTTCCAGCTCAGGTTTTGTGAAATCCCAGAGTCCTGCCATTGAGCCCAAGAGGTACTGCACACTTTTTAGAGGCAAAACAAAACAAAAACCAAAACACCCTGCCCCCCAAGAAAAAACCGAGTTAAACCAAAACAAAACAGCAATTTAAACGTATTTAAACATAAAAAGAAATATTTGCTTTGAAAATGTTTAGGAGTAGGTTTTATGCATGTATCTTCCAATTATATAAAGAGCAAGAATTATATGTTGCAAGTAGAATAAGGCAGAAACTGCTATTCATCTGGCTCATATAGAACTTGCTGGTTATCTAATTTTTTAAAGACATATTTCAGAATCTATTTATTTAAAATATGGTTACTTTTTCAAATTGCTTTTTTGGAAGCTATTTACTTACTTTAACAATTTATCTATTAAAGTATTTTTGAAACTCCTCGACATTTTTTTTTGAGTCTGCAAGTGTATCTCTTTGAATATCTATTGTGAGGGAGGCTGAATTTTTCAAAAAGTATGAAGTTGTTAAGAACAAGAGAGCCCAGATATAAGCCATGCATATATGGTCAACAGACTTAGACAAGGATGCTAACAATGCACAATGGGGAAAGGACAGTTCTTCAATAAATGGTGTTAGGAAAAGCTGTATACCCACATGCAAAATAATAAAATTGGATCCTTATTTTATACAATATACAAAAATTAACTTAGATTAAAGGCTTGAATTGAAGACCTAAAACCACAAAACTCCCAGAAGAAAGTATAGGGAAAAGTTCTTGACATTGGTTTTGGCAGTGACTGTTTGGATTTGACACCAAAAGCACAAGCAACAAAAACAAAAACAAACAATTAGGACGACATAGAACTAAAAAGCTTCTGCATAGCAAAGGAAACAATGAACAATACAAAAGGGTAACCCTTTGAATGGAAGAAAATATTTGCAAACCATCTACCTGATAGGGAGTAATATCTAAAAAGTTAAAGGAACTTGTACAACTTCAAATGACCCAATTAAAAGTTGGGCGCAGGAACTGAATAGACATTTTTCCAAAGAAGACATGTAAGAGGCCAACAGGTATGTGAAAAAGTGCTCAACATCACTGATCATCAAGGAAATGCAAATCAAAAAACACAACGAAGTATCACCTCACACTTGTTAGAATGGTTTTATCAAAAAACAAGAGACAAGCGTTGGTGGGGATGCGGAGGAAAAGGAAACCTTGTGCCCTATTGGTGGGAATTGGTGTAACCACGATGGAAAACAACATGGAGGCCCCTCAAAAAATTAAATATAGAACTAGCATATCACCCAGCAATCTTACTTCTGGATATATATCTAAAAGAACTGAAATAAAACTCTTTTTTTCCCCCCAATATCTTTATTGATTTGAGAGAGAGGAAAGGAGAGGGAGAGAGAGAGACAGAAACATCAATGATGAGAGAGTCATTGATCAGTCCTGCAACCCAGGCATGTGCCCTGACCGGGAATTGAAGCATGATCGCCTGGATCCTAGGTTGACACTCAACCACTGAGCCACGCCCGGCTGGGCTGAAATAAAAATCTTGAAGTAATATCTGCATGCCCATATTCATTGCAGCATTATTCATAATAGCCAAGATGTGAAAGCAACTTAAATGTCCATTGACAAATGAAGATGTGAATGAAATATATATATATATATATATATTTCACATCTTTATATATATATGAGTATTATTCAGCCACGAGAGAGAAGCAAATCCTACCATTTGCCACAACATGGATAAACCTGGAGGATATTGTGCTAAGTGAGATAAGCTAGACATAGAATGATAAATACTACATGATGCCAGTTATACAAGGGACCTAACAGTCAAACTCATAGACGCATTTAACTGTAGCATGGCCTGCCCTGGCTGGTGTGGATCAGTTGGTTGGAGCTTCACCCCATACACCGAAAGGTTGTGGGTTCGGTTTCTAGTTGGGGCACATATGGGAGGGAACAGATTGATGTTTCTCTCTCACATTGATCTTTCTCTCTCCCTTCCTCTCTCTCTTAAATCAATAAAAAACATCCTTGAGTGAGAAAGAAAAAATAATTATAGTGTCTCTTAGTCTCTTCCAACTTATAAAGTCCCTCATACATTTTTTTTTTTTTTTAGTATTTCATGACCATGAAACTATTTGAAAGTAAAATTATTTCATTGAATGTTCTTCAATTTGGGCTTGTCTGATATTTACTCAAAATTAAATTCAGGTTTTTATTATTTTTAAATTTTTACCAAAATACCATAGATGTGATGTATTCGCCTCAGGGCATCATATCAGAGGCACATAATTTTTATTTGTTTATTACTGGTGATGTGAACTTTTATTATTTGGTTTAGGTGGTGTCTGCCAGGTTTTTCTACTGTAAATGTACTATTTTTGCCTTTGACATTTGAAAATGTAGTTTAAAAAATATACTAAGAGTAAGTACATAAAGCCATTCAAGATACTGTTGCGGGACCACTCGCTGGATGTAGAGTTTTATTTGTTATAAAAAGTCTCATTCATTGGCTGTCAAACGACATTTTGAGACAATATCAATTTCCCATTTCTCTTCAGACTTTTGCCTGAATTTTAGCATTCATTAGTGAATCTTGCCTGAAAATAGTTAGAATGGCAGTATTTTCTGTATAGTGATTTTCTGTTTTCATCATTTCTTCCACAATTATTACAGGAATTCGACTGCCAGGAAGAGCTGTCATTATTTATACCAGTAGAAGCTGCATGAATTCTTATTCTGTTGTGTGGGTTATGATCTGTTATTATAATTATTTATTTTGTTGCTCAGATATGCCCCAAATTGGCCATTGGGAGACGCTTTAAATTCGGAGCCCACATTTTAAACCATTACTCTAAACTCCTTCTCTAGAGTTGTGCCCTTTTACTTCAGAAAGGCCCCATGCAATCCTGTATTAATAGGTTCTCATTCACAGGGGTAATAGGAGACTCATCTTGGCTTCTGAATATGACACTATGTCCTTCTTTAAAAAAAAAATAAATTCCTAATCTGTCATACCCAGGTTCATTTGACATTCTCTTACAATTTTTGCTACATATGCTTTAATATGGACCTTTTTCAACTTCAAAGACTATTCATAATACCCTATAAGGGCAGTAGGGATTCAGCTATTTTCAGCATATTGGAGAAAATGAAGCCTATTTTCTGATGTCAGCTAACTTGCTTTCCAGTGGGGGAGACCAGGCATATATGAGATTATGATATAGTGATAGCAGGATGTGATAAGTATTTGAACAAAATGTTAAGGAAACATAAAGGAGGATGAGTTTTATTCCAACTTAGGTTAGGGTGATAGGGAAGGATAGGGCGGGGGGGAGGGAGGGGGCATGTGAGATCTTTTTTGAGGTTTACCAAACAAGAACAAATGTTAACCTGAATGTTAATCTGAAGATTTCTGGCAGACAACTCATTTCTTTTGCCAAGTGGTCTATATCTTCATTCTTTTGAGACTAAGTTTCTTTTTAGTTTCAAAAATCCTGAAAACCAAAGGTCACGGAGGTTTATAGTTTCACAACTAATTGCTGAGACATGGACCTGATGGTGACCTGGAGGTGATAACCTAGGCGTGTAATGAGAATGGGTTACGTGTATATCACTCTGCTTTGCGGCGCAGTCCAATCATGGGAATGGTGAATCGGAGCAAGCCTGGGTGCGGAATGTCTTATGTAATCCCCCGTTGCCTTTGCTTTTCATTCCTCTTGGCAAAAGTAGATCTAACTCCCCATGTTATCTAACTGGGTTCAGAAAGAGCTCCTGTCATGATGGTCCCTTAGGAGTTATCTAAGCAGGGAAAAGCATGATGAATTCCAGGACAGTGATTACATTTTTGAGCAATAAGCAAATATCAAGAGACAGTGTTTAGAAGGTGATGGAGGTAGTGGTGGGGGACTCTCACTGAGCTTCATGCAAATAGTTGCCCCTTCTGAAGTGGCTTTTCTCATTTAGCCTGCAATGCAACTGCTGCTGCGATCCCCCTTGCTCTGCTGCTTTTGGTACCCAAGGCATTTGTAGCTTCTGAGCACTAAGGATGAAGCTATTTGGCTCCTAGAGGTTCTCGGCTAAAGTTTTTGATGCCTTGAAACTCTTTAGGCCTGAGGCCTGCCACAGAGCAGGGCAGAAAGCAGTCTGGATGAATGAATACTCATGTGAGCTTCAGAAAGAGAGAACTGCCTCTCAGAATCTGGTGGAGATTAAAAAAGAGAAAATGCTGTGCGCTTTTGTGCATGTAGCATCACAGAGAACTCTTCTTGGTGTGGGTATAAGTTGCCTAATTTATAATTGAATGAAAGTGAAATAAGTGCCCATAAATACTAGGGAAAGGAATGGTTCTGAAAAACTTCTGAAAATTATTTATGTATTACTAAATGATTTCAATGCCACTGGCACCTGGAGATAAGGTAATTATCCCTTCTTATATACAGGAGGAACATAAACACCCAGAAATATGCATACATGTATATAATGGCTTTTCTATGTATAATTTATGTTCACATGCATAATTTATATCCCATCAAAGAGTGTTTGTCTGAGTGGCTTACTTGTGATTTGATATCTATGAAAATTCTTTTAAATATTTTTCAGAGAATTATTTTCATTCTCTACTATTTGTCTCCTTCCATCTAAGCATGTTCAGTAAACACAGAGAATTAAATATATCCTCAATTTGTGGAACAAAATAAATCACAGACAGAAGTACTCTCAAATTTTCCATCAAGTAGTTTAAAACTTGTCATTTATTTTAAGTCCTGACTTGAAGTTTTATTTTACATATGTAGGTATATGTCTACATACACTAATCCAAAAGATGAGATGAAAATGAGCCTATGAGAAAATAACTCAGAAGTGACAACATTGTGATATCAAAAACAGTGTTGCTTCCGAGGAGTAGTTTTGCATTATATTTGTATCACAGTTAATTACCTGTGGGAAGTCCTTTTTACTTGGGGGGTACATCAAGGGCAAGAGATTGCTTGATTCATGGTTCCTTAGAGAGTTAGACTGTTTGGCCAGAGTTATGGAAAAGGGATTGTGTCACAAGTGAAGTTATGGTTTCAGGACTGCTTCCAAATATTTCTTGCTTTGGTTATAGGCTAAAGAGCTGAGGATTCTTGAAGCAGTCTTTTTGGTCAAACGATTTAACAGGCAGTGGTTCTGGTGCCAGTGATTCCATTTCTAAAGGATTTTCCTTTGAAGTGTTTGTTCCTCAATATGTTTCTCCAGCCAAACATATGCCTGTGATTTGAAATCAGCTTAAGAATTTTCTTTCACACTTTATGTGTTCATGTTCAGTTTGCTGGCATTGAAAGATGCAAAATAAACTTGTCTGGCTCCTCAAATCCCTACAGTAATTTTGCCACTAAGGGTAATTCTCAGGTGTGGAATTTAGTTATCTCTGACTCTAGGTAAGCCCTTGAAAGGTATTTTTTTCAGTAAACTTATTTCTGGCCCAGCCAATGTGGCTCAGTGGTTGAGCACTGACCCATGCGCCAAGAGGTTGCCGGTTCAATTCCTGGTCAGGATGCATTCCCGGGTTGTGGGCTCGATCCCCAGTGGGGATTGTGCAGGAGGAAGCCAATGTTTCTATCTCTCTTCCTTTTCCTTCCTCTCTCTCTAAAAATCAATAAAAACATATTAAAAAAACTTATTTCAGGGAAAGGATTAAAGAAAAAATGTGCTCAAGCTTGCATATACCTTGCATCTTCTCTTCTAGAGTTTCTTAGAAAATTATTTTTTATTTCTTAACCATTGTCTTGGTAGTTTAAAGTTTTACTCTGCCAAGAATATAGGTATTATTCTTGACCAGAATCATGTCTGGCTGTTGGCTTGACTTGAAACTACTCATTGGATTAGTTCCCCTTGAGAATTCTTTGAACACGTGGGAGAAAAAGATTAAAAACATTGAAATCTATATGCTTCCTGCCCTGTTCTGGAGAGATGAGATTTGTGTTTGATAAGACATTGTGTCCAGAGTGGGTAAATCACCTATGATTCTGTTGGTTTTGTGAATGGTTATTTGGATTCAAATTTTGGAGGCCAAAGTGGGAACATGAGCTCATTAGAATAACTGTGATGGGCTCTCTTGGGTAGGAACCATGGAGAGGGGTATGTTCTACACCTTTGGCTTCAAAAGTAGGACCTAGCTTCTCTCTTATAGGAAACTGATATTTAGGTCCTAAAGGACCAATTTTCACCAGTAGAGACCTTTCTGAGGCCCTTCTCTCTTGACAACTAAGTATGGAATAACCTTTAATTTAGTTACACATTGCAATGGACTGAATGTTTGTGTCTTCCTAGAACTCAAAAGTTGAAACCTCAATCCTCAGTATGATGTTATTTGGAGGTGGGGCTTTGGAAGGTAATTAGGTCATGAGGGTGAAGCCCCATGATGGGCTTAGCGCCTTTATAAGAAGAGACTGCAGAGAGGTGATCTCTCTCCACCAAGTAAGAATTCAGTCAGAAGACAGCCTTCTGAAAACCAAGAAGATGGGTCTCACCAGACAGTGAATCTGCTGGCACCTTGATCTTGAACTTCCCAGTCTCCAGACTGTGAGAAATAAGTATGTTTAAGCCACCTAGTCTATAGTGTTTTGTTACAGCAACTTGAACTAAGACACAGAAACTTCAGGTGAATTCAATCATCAAATAAAAAGAAGGTTATGAGTTGTTTGGATAATACCTGTTTTAAAATCTGGACCTGGTTGTTTTAATTGGGGCTATTTATTACGTTAAGGTGACTTCTCAGAATACCCCTTTGTTTAGGTCCTCTTTTTACACTCACCTAAATGAGGTTATTCTGATGCCTTGGGGCTCCCACAATAGGTGGCACTTTGTTTCTTCCCTGCCATGAAATCACTGCTATGATTTGGATTCACAGGCTAAAGGCTGGAGAAAGAGGCCAAAGTAGGAGCAGGTATTTCTCACTCAGGAGACTGACTTATCTTGAGAAATGTACCAGCTGATCCTCCCTATGCTCAATGGGACCATTGACATATTGAACCAAGATGACAGATGGACTGTTATGTATTTCTCCAGTTCATCACTCCTGTTAGCTCCAGTTAGTAGCTTTGTCCACTTCTCTAGGCTCAAGTCTTAGAAGGCCAAGACTTGCAGAGTTACCACATTCATGATGGGTACTTTCTTTTTCAAAGATTTTTTTAAATTGACTTTTTTTAGAGAGAGAGGGAAGGAGAGAGAGTGAAACAATGATGTGAGAGTGAAACATCGATTGGCTGCCTCCTGCATGCCCCTTACCAGGGATTGAGCCCGTAACCTGCGCATGTGCCTTAACTGGGGATTGAACTGGCAACCTTTGGGTGCACAGGACAATGCCCAACCAACTGAACCACACCAGCCATGGCAAGATGGGTACTTTGAAACATATTTTGTGTGTGTACACATGAGTTTTCCATTAGGTCATTAAGCTGATATTTCAGGAAAAAAATTGGATTTGTTTTCTCCATCTTTGTCTTTTTTTGATTTCACATTATCTCAGGTTTCTTTTCGGGTAAATCAGACCTCCATTTCACCTAGCCTGCTTTCAAAAGACAACCAGTTGCCATGATTGTCAATTCTGGTGTAGAGGTTCCTTGCACAGGAAGTTTTCTTCATTTATAACATTTATTCAACACACATTTTTGGTAGCTTCTGTGTGCTAAGCTTTGTTTGAAGAGGTAATGAGATAATGACAAATATGTTATGGGTTTTGCCTCAGATGGCTCATGATCTAAGGCATGGCATATCAATAATTAACTCTAACATAATATATAAAATGATATATTAGTAACACAAACAGAGTGCTGTAGGGACACAGAGGAACTTTATCTGCTGGGATAATGCAACTGGACAAGGCTACGCATAAAAGACAACATATGAAGCATATGAAGCATATGTTACTATGGTAAATATAGTCTCAGCTTTGAAAGACTGAGGGTTAGTCCAATCATGATGGTCCACTCTGGTAAGTATATTTTTGTTCTCTCTCTACTAATTGCAACATTAGAGTCACTATGTGACATTATATTATAATAGTAATAGAAATGTTGTATTATATCATTGTATTGTATTATATTGTGTTGTACTTATTATATCATATTATATTATATTTATTATATCATATTGTATCACATCTTAAGAAAAGAAGAGAAAGGAAAGTAGATGTTAATTGAGGTTTAGGGATATGGCCACTAAACAAATTAAACTAAATTTTTTCTCTCTCTATTGATGCCTACCTCTTTACAGTAGAGACTTTGAAGGAAGCTAGTTACAGTTTTCTATTTGGAATGAGAAAGTTTTAAGAAAGATAGAGATGGAGAGAGAAGAGATAGAAGAAAAAGAAAGAGGACATTATAGTTCCTTAGTTTCCACATAGGACATGCTTGAAATGGCTGTCAGGAAAGGGGAACAGGGGAGATTCCTGTAGTATTTGAGTAACTAATCTAGTGGTTTTTACCTAGGATTATCTGTTTATTTGGGGTGGCCTGCAAGTGGCTATCGGATGTTGTAGGGAGGGAGCTCTCAAGTCATGCCTTGGTGTTTCCACTGGTGGCAAAGTGATCAGAAAAAATACACAAAACCAAACCCAAACCAGTTATTTTTATTGGGAGATAATTTATTAAAAAGCATTTTCGTACAAAATACCTTTCCTCAATTTTAGAATTGAAGCCTGGGATAGAACTTTAGAAGGTTCTGCCATGAAGATTTGTGAAAAGGAACTTTACTCGACTTCAAAAGAATGCAATATCTTATCCTTGATATGATTTAAAGAGATGAGTTCATGTAGTCCAAGCGAACAATTTCTGTAATCTCAGGGGAAAGGAATAAGGTAGTGCCCAAACAACAGCACAATTATCCTCTTGTCTTACTAGTCCAACCCCTCCTCCATGCTTTTGTCTCAGTGCCTGCAGTGCTGGGAGAAAAAAAATAAACCTGCTCAAGTGTGCCAAAGGCCGGTGCCTTCAGAACCCTTCTGCAAGCCAGCTAGTTAGATGAATCATTAAATGTCTCTCCACTCAGTTTGCTCACCACTGCATTGCCCTGGATCATATCCACATTCCTACCTTTGACTCTAAACTGAAGTTAAGACTTGCCTGTTCCTCTTGGCACGTTTTCATATCGTGAGCACATTTTGTGATATGTTCATCTGCATGGCTATCTAAATAAGAGCAGACTTATGGGGAGTGTGGCTGAGAGTTCACTTAAGATCCTTCACAGGCTCCTGCCTGCCTCTTCCAGATTGGCAGCCACAAATGAGGTTAGTCAGATTGTAATAAATTCGGAGTAGTCTGGTCATACATTACACCTGGGAGTGTTGAGTTCTGCTCTGAATTGAATGCCTGGTACTGTTTTGGTGACTTGGGCTTTGAGCTGTGTTGACTTGTCAGGGGGACAAGTCAACAAATCTTAGCTAAATTGTTTGTGGTTTATTATTAGGAATGTTAGATAAGGCAGTTCCATGTAACTCATATCATTGTGCATTCTTGGATTGAAAATAAGCCAGTCTCTCAACAGTTTGGAGAGAAAGCCTTAGAACTGACTCTTTGAACACCATGAGAAATGAAAATGAGATGTGGAGACACTTTGAAGAGGACCTCTGTATCCTCTGACTTGCTAATGTAAAAAATATGAAGGATCTAGATGTTTGCTGTGAAAATACAATCGAGAACTAAGGCACCATTCCTAATAGCTGAAGACCTTTCTACGGTTTCCCAGATGGTTTACTTAAGTAATTGAAATCATAGCTGCTTTAATTTGATGTTACTCTGTCAGCCATTGTGGAACCTGCGACGTTCCCAGTCTACAATCAATAGCCATATTAAGAAAGGACACAAAGGATTAATTGTTAGCATTGATAAACATTTAATTAATGCCCATTAAAAAGAAAATGCTTGCAAGGGCAGGATTCATCATCAGATTTTAGAGGGCAAATCCCCAGACAACCACATGTCAGTTATAAACTGAGCTTAGAAAGTCTTCCAAGTCATGTATTTAATAGCTTGCATAAAAGCAGCAGTGATTTCATCAGAACTATTCGACAACATAAAATGATGCGTCATAAGTAATCTTAACCCTTAATTAATAATGAAAGGGTGACAGTCAAATGGTTTTGCTGTTATTCCACTGTTATGACAGAGCTAGTGAATTGCAACTCACAGACCGGGGTAGAATTTCCAACCTTCAACTGTGAATGACATTGAGAGGTCGCTTCATTATTTAGTGCTGGGTCACTCTTATGCTTTGTCAGTGGCAAAGACAAATTCCGAGCTCCCAAGGAAGAGCAAACATACTCCTTATGCAGGTGTTTTGCAAATTCTTTTCTTAAGTTTTCAAGTGAAGGCTGATTTGTTTACTCACAGGGAAGGATTAGCTGTTTGGCTTTACCTCACGGGAGGGAAATTGGGTTATCAAGAACACCTTTATGGTTTATAATTTTATTCTACAACAGAAAGAGATGGATAGGCAGCTTGTGTATTTCGCTCAATATGTATTACGCTTTGGACATAGGTCTGTTCATAGGAGAGAGAAACTTCAGTTTAGTTGTAAAAAGCAAATAGCCTCCTCTCAAATAACTGGATTATTAGCCATGACTGGGTATCTCTAAGGACTGTTCATTTTTATATTTTGCTTCTTCATGATAATTTGGACACACCTCCAAGTGGAATCTTGCAATAAGAAATTTCTACCACACTTACAAATCAAGCTTTCTCAGAAGGTAGGAGTACATGATACTATCTGGAAATGGTTGGACAACAGCAAGACAACCGTTGGGACATAAATGAAACTTCGAACTTAACTCGAAGTGTGTCTCCTCTCCCTACTCCTATAGAATCTATTTTGCAATCAAATATATGATATAAAATTCATCACTATCATAACCTCAGAACATTGGAATGGGTTGTCAAGGGAGGTTGCGGAGAAGTTCAAGAGCTTAGACAACTTTTGTTCTTAGATGACTTAGATGCTCAATTGCTTAAAAGCAGATGATCTCTAGAGATTCTTTCTTGTGCTATGATGTTAACATTATACATGAAGCTCTTCTTCTGAGATAAGAAAGTTACCATAATTAACTAAAATATTATTTTATTGCTCAGCAACACTCAGGTTCTCCCTAGACTTGAAATGCTTTATCCACTTTCCTGATTATTATGTTTCTGGATTGTGTTAAGCAGAACCGTTATTCCCATTGCTGAATTCCCTGCTGGTACCCTGGTTTCAGACAATGACATACACCAGAGCATTCTAAGTGATATTGTAAAAAAAATATTATTTGGAAGGGTGGTTCAGAGTGGGAAGGGAAGTGAGCAAAAAAAGGGTATAGGTTTTCTTAATTGAAAATGTAATATTTATTATATAGACTTCAAAAAGATAAAGTATGACTAAGAAAACAACTCTCACTTCTAAGACTTGTGTGTAACTAGATTTCTTTTTAGACAAAATTATTTGAAATATACGGACAATCTCTCCCTTAGCTCAAATTATGAATGTTGCATTACATATATATTTTAGCCTAGATATGACAGCCTCAGTTGGGTGGCCCTGGGGATATAGAATATGCTTTTTCCTCTCCTAATCCTTAGGTTGCCCTTCTTTCTGTTATCTTCTTCCTTCACTTTCTACTTAAAGTCACGGACTTAATTGTTGCAATTATCCCTTCCCAAGCCGGCTCCTGTCTGGCACGGCAGGCAGTGCACTGGGGCAGAGTCTGTGGAAGCAGAATTTGTGTGGTAGAGAGGCAGGTGAAATGAGAAGAGGGGTACAACCGCTCTAGTTACTCTTTTCCATTCTTAGATCCCATTTTAGCTATGTTTTCATTTAGTTCTCCTAGTGAATGTCTCTCAGATCTACATTTTTTATCTCTAATCTCTCTGGAAAGTCCTGCTGTCCTCTGGGCATTTCCACCTAAATATCCAAGCTCCTGAAACATGATATACAATATTTCACTTTCCTTGCCAACCCCAGATTTTCATTTTAACTTCCCACTTGTGTTAATAGTAGCACAGTTAAATTAGTTACTGCCTCGAAGTCTGGAAGCCATTTTCACTGGCCCTTTTCTCTTGCTTACCCACATCCAAAGAGTTCTTAAATCAGATCTATTCTTACTTATCAACATCTCTTTAATTTGCTTCCTTCTCTCTATTCCTGATGCGACACCCAAAATTTGAGTCTTTACTATTTTTTCTAATAAGCTTCTAATTTGTCTCCCTATTCTAGTTTCTCTTCCCTCTAAGTGGTCTAGTACATTGCCACAAAGCTCATTGAATGACTTAATTTAGTGCCTTTTCATTACCCATTCAATAAAGTATTTACCTCCAGCCTAGCCTTTATGGTCTGACTCATGCCAGCAATAACAATGTAATTTGCCTATTTTCTTATACCAGAGACCAGTAGTGAAACAGACTTTAAAAACAAACGAACAAACAAAAACCTCAGAGAATTTGTAACTTGTATCTGTATAATAGGAAACACAAGAAGGAAAACTATCCATGATGAAGCACAAAATTATAGGAAAAAATGAGGATTACCAGGATGAATAAATATAAGGAGTACTATTTAATAATAATAAAATATCTCTTGGGTTTTATAACATATGACAGGAGTAGTACAAAGGGCAAGAGGGAGAAAATGAGTTAAACTATTCTAGGTTTGGTGCATTATTAAGGAAATGATAAAAGTATGCTAACTCAATGATTTATAAATTATGAATTATAAATTATGAAGATCATGTTCAGAAAGCTGATGTATCCTCTACTGTACAGGATGTTTTTGATAAAGACTCCTTAGCACACTTTTACTTCAGGCATTGGTTGACTTTTTGTTTGTGGTAGAATCATGGTGGAGATACCGTATTTGTGTCAGAAAATGTCACACCATACCTGCAATATAAGCAAGAGGACCTGGTTAATAAAATGTCTACAATATCCTGCATGAAGAAAACAAATAATTTTTTTAAAAAACCTTATCAGAATCTATAGTTAATAGAGTTTCCTGGACAAATGCGACCCAGAGACAAAAAAGAAAAAAAATAAAATAAAGAAAATAAAGCATACATTTAATTGTTGTATGTTGATGAAAGCACCACGTGGTATTCTGGAGGACTTAAACTCTAGTCCTGATGCACCAGAGATATGAGACAATGCAGTGCTTTGCCCTGTCTCAGCTGTGAGCTAAGTAAGGGGAAGAGCTACTGCAATCTCTAGGGCAACTGCCAAAAGAATAAATACATAAAGCCAATAATAGAATATAAAAAATACTTGATTAATCTAAGAGAAGGCAGAAAAGGCAGGATAAAGAACTCCCCCTCCAAAACACCAGATGGGACAAATATGGGGAAAAATATCTTAAAAGATGGCCTATAGCCAGAAAAAGCTAAAAGAGTTTATTACCACCGAACCAGTATTACAAGAAATGTTAAAGGGTCTTTTTTAAGAAGAGAAAAAAAAGATCCAAAGATAGCCTATATAGTATATCAATAGTTATATTAAATGTAATTGGAATAAATACTCCAACTAAAAGGCAAATATTGTCAGACTAGAACCAACTATGTCCTATTTATAGGAGCCATTCATTAAATAAAAGGTCACAGATAGGTTGAAAGTAAAATAATGGAAAAGATAGACCATATAAACACTAACCAAATGCCAGCTAGTATGGCTATAATATCAATGTAGACTTTAAAGCAAAAAAATATTACTGGAAATAAAAAGATATTTCTTAATGCTAAAAGGGCCAATTCAACAGGAAGTAAACAATCACACATAATATAATCCCAAAATACATAAAGCAAAGATTGACAAGATTAAATAGACAAATAGATTTTAATTCCCTCTCCCAGTCACTGGTACATTCACACACACAAAAACACCTTGTAAGAACAGATATTTGAACAATATCGTTAAACAACTTGACCTAATTGACATTCATAGAACACTGCATACAACTATAGGATGCTCCTTCTTTCAAAAGCCCATGGAGTATTTATAAAAGTAGACCATATGCTGGGACATAAAACAAGTCTCCACAAATTGCAAAGGATTGAAATCTGACAGAATATTCTTTCACTACAGTGGAATTAAATAGAATTCAATAATAGATAACTAGAAAACTCTCAAATGTTTGGACAAAAAGTGTTACTTTTATTTACTTTAATTTTTAAAATATATCTTTATTGATTTCAGAGAGAGGAAAGGAGAGGGAGAGAGATAGATAGAAACATCAATGATGAGAGGATCATTGATCGAGCCTGCAACCTGGGCATGTGCCCTGACCAGAAATCGAACCCCGATCGCCTGGATCCTAGGTTGACTCAACCACTGAGCCATGCCTGACCAGGCAGTGTTACTTTTAAATACATCTTGGATCAAAAAGGAAATTGCAATGGATACTAGAAAACATTTTGAGCTAAATTATAACAAAAAAATTTACCAAAACTTGTGGAATGCAGCTAAAACAGTACTTAGAGGAAAAATTTAATATTAATGTTTATATTAGGAAAGTAGAAATGTTGACTGTCCATTTTGTAAGCATTCATTCAGGGATCTAGAAAAAAGAAGAGCAAACTAAATCCACAAAAAGTAGAAGGAAGGAAATAATAAAGATAAAAGCAGAAATCATTGAAATAGAAAGCATTTACATATTGCACAAGTTGATTTAGTTTTCCTCATCTGTAAAATAGGATAATAATTGAACCTACATCATTGGATTATTGTGATGATTAGATGAACTCATAATGTAAAATCTTTAAAATGGTGCTTGTCTAGGATTTTTACATCTGTATGTATCAGAGTTACTGGTCTGTAGTTTTCTTTTTTTGTGTTATCTTTGCCAGGTTTTGGTATCATGGTTATGTTGGCCTCATAAAATGTGTGAGGAGGTATTGCTTCTTCTTCAATATTTTGGAAGAGTTTGAGGAAGATAGATATCAAATTCTCTTCAACTGTTTGGTAGAATTCACTGGTGAAGCTGTCTGGTCCTGGGCATTCATTTTTGGGAGGTTTTGATGGTTGTTTCAATTTCCTCACTGTTTATTGGTCTATTTAGATTTCTTAATTCTTCATGATTCAATCTAAGAAGCTTATAGATTCCTAGGAACTTCTCCATTTTTCTAGGTTATTGAATTTGGTGGCATATAGCTTTTCATAGTATTCTTTTTTTTTTCTTCTCCATAGTATTCTAGTATGATCCTTTCTATATCTGTGATGTCTATGATAACTTCTCTTTCATTTTTTATTTTGTTTATATGAGTCTTTTGGAATATACTGAGCCATAAGAAAAGATGAAATACTGCCGTTTGCGACAACATGGATGGACCTTGAGAAAATTATGCTAAGCAAAATAAGTCAGTTAGAAAAATCTAAGAACCATATGATTTCACTCATATATGGGATATAAAATTGAGACTCATAGACACAGACAACAGTGTGGTGGTTACCAGAAGGAAGGGGTTGGGGATAGTAAAGAGTAAAGGGGATCAAGTATATGGTGACAAAAGATGATTTGACTTTGGGTGGTGGACACACAATGCAATAAACAGATCATGTATCATAGAAATCTACACTTGAAACCTATATGATCCTATTGGCCAGTGTTACCCCAATAAATTGAATAAAAATGGGGTTTGTCATATAGGAAGCACTTAACAAATATTAGCCCTGCTATTACACTATAACTACTATTATTACAGAACAAACTGTTAGGCACATGTTCTTACTTCATAAAAAATATGATAATCACATAGGTCACAAGGAGTCTAGAGGTTCTAAAGCAACTGGTACCTAGTTTATCAGTTGACACAAGGGTATTATGGTGCCATAAGAGATGGTATATAGTGGAGCATCTTTTTCAGTATAAATCCCATCCTGCCAGTTCTCTGCTGAAAGTCTTCCTAATTGCATTTAAGGTAAAATGAAACCTTATTGTGATCAACAGGGTTGCATTATCTGACCTCTGTCTACCCCTTTAACTACCTACTTCCCTTTCCTCACTATGCTGCTGATACTTGCCCTCCTGGAGGCTTTGCACTGGCCATTTCTTCTCACTGAAGTGGTGTTTCCTCAGCTCTTTATGAGGAAAAGGTTTTTTCCCCCAGGAGTCAGCTTAAGTACCACCTTTCTGGAGAGGACCTTCCTGACCACTGTATCTGTAGTTGGGTTTCCTCTGCCCTGTGTAGTTCTCTACCCCAGCATCTGTTGATTTCTTTCATAAACTGTCTCAAAATCTGCAATTATTCATGTGTTTACTTGTACTTTGTCTCACCCATTGGACTGTTATCTTCTTGATGTTGGGGTTCTTGCCTATGTTGTTCAGAACGCAATGGTAGAGTCTGGTATAGTGACTGGTGCATAATAGGTACTCAAATATTTGTTGAATGAATGATTGAATCTGTGAGGGTTGCTGTCTTGAGCTGGAGGTTGTACTAAGTGACATCTCCTGTCTTCTTTCTACTTTAAGACTCTGAATCTACGCAGTGGCTATACTAAGTTGCTTGTCCTAGGCACAAAAACAGCAAATTGCAGTAAGAATTAGGCAAGTTCCTCCACATGGGTGAATTTGTGATGCCATAGGATCCCCTTCTTATTGGAGCTGTGGGATAATAACATGTGATCCCTTCTATTTACTGTGATTCTTTGCTATGTAGTAATTGATTCCTCTCCTCAACTCCTTGGTTTGACTTTCCCTAATGTTACAATAAAGAACTTTTAGCAGACTCAAGATAAAAACAATACATTAATTAAAATAATACTTTCTCTCTTAAATATGACAAATAACAGTTTTCTGGTTGTCACTAATCAACATTGTTAGCACTAAATTAGCTGTCTGTTATGGGTTGTTTAGGCAAGTTGTTTCATTGATTTTGCACTGGTTCTCCTGCTACGGAAAGTAGAAATCATCACTGAGAAAGATGGTGTTTCTTTTATGAGTCCTCCTAATACCAGCCTCAGGCTATGAAATGTGGCTGAAGAAGCTTTCTTCCAGCAGAGATGTCTTCCTCCTGTTGTGCCTGAGTTTTTCACACCTCACCAGCCATGTCATTCACATCAAGCACAGACACTTCTGGATAAACCCCCACTAAGTATACACTGTGGTACCTGACTTTTATTTTGGTGATTCAATCTCTTTGCTTTTTTATAACTGAAGACTCCACATAACTGATTGCAGCTGGGTAGTTGTTTTAATCTCCATGGAAATATGTATTTTGCTAATTCCAGGGCATTCTTTTTTTAGAATAATATTACCTTCTGGAGTCATATTTATGATGACTAATTTAAAACAGACATTTGTTTACCTAGGACAGGTTTAGATACTATTGAAATCTGGTCGGTATTAGGTATGATACCTGTCAGTCAGTTTGAGTGAACGAAAGAAAACAGTGAATTTTTTGAGGGGCACAAAATAGTATGCCTTATGCACTTGGATAAATGGAAGAAAACACTGGTTTAAAATTAGGCAAGCTACTTAATGTATTTCTGGGCTCCCAGACTCCCCCAACCCCCCAGCTGTGTTGAGCTGGTATTTGAAGGTAAGTGATCCTGACACTTGTGGAAAAGAATGTCTTGCTTACATTGTGCATGTGTCCCAGGACCTTCCCACCTTGTTTTAGCAAGGGCAACCATCCCTCTGGGTCCTTCATTCTGCTGACAGTTGTTTTAGACTAGGAGGTTGAAAATATGATCAACTCAGATCTGGAAAGCTCTATGATTTTTAGATTTCCCTTAATTATTAAATAAGCATAATGCTACATTCCACATTTGAAGAAAGTACTTTTATCCTATACACTGAGCTCCTAATATAGGAGAAACAAACAAATGAAAGCATAACTTTTGTTTGAAAGCAATTCTTATGAATCTGCTTATGGACTCATTAAAACTATGGATCTCATTTCTGAAAGGAGACCATCCCTTTCACATATCACTCAGGATGTGATTGCCTATCAGCTTTTAGATGTGCATCTGCTCATCATGTTTCTGATTTTATTAATTGCAGTCACAATTCATCAACTAACTTTAAAAAATCTTCCCAAAAGGAACTCCCTCTTTGTAACTGCTTTCCATCTTTAAGAGATGATATAATTCTGAGGAAAGCTTTATTATTCTGTTAGTGAGAGTTGGTGTAGGGAAGATCTATAGAGAGTTGTCCATTCATGACCCTCACAATCATGTGACTGAAGGAATGAAGACCACACAGCCTTGTCTTTGGAAAAGAAGGGGAAGTAGTCCTGCACCTTGGTTCTCTTACCAAGGACTGCGTGGCTATATTGGGACTACGGCAAGTCAGCTGGGTTTATAGCCAGGGCTCATTCAAGTCCTGGCTGTGCTGTTGACCAGCTCTGTGATTTAGGTCAAGTCACCACATTGCCCTAAGGGTCAGTGTCATTACTGTTATTATTATTATTTTTTACTACTAACCATTGTGAGAATTAGATGAGACCATACATAAAAGGGAGATGCAAGTGGAAGTGGTTATTATTATTATTACAAGCTTTTTATAACTAGTTGATTTTTTATCTTAAGTTCAATGTTGTAGGTTATTAGTTGTCTTTCTTTATTTTGCTGGTCATAGCAGAAATAGTCAATGGATAAGTGGGCATTCAATTACAGTCTTATCTTGGGACTAACCCAAACTGAAATCCCTGCAATATATCTCTACACTGCAGGCATTAGAAAAGATATAAAAAAAATGCTACTAGTAAACCACAGCATCCCTGGCATGCATAACCCTTGGTCTGCCAAATCCGGACTTAGGACTCTGAATAGCATTTCTTTTAGACTTAAAGAATAGATGAATCTAAAAGAAAAAAATAGAATTCTTTTAGTTGGAGCCTATGATGAATGTTTACTTTATTATTTTCTTTCAAGTTATTTCTAAAAAAAAGCAAGTGGTACTTAATAAAGCGTCCCACTTTTGCTCAATAACTTAGCTACAGGTCCAAGTCTGTGACTATAATCTTTAATTGATGGATGCTTGGTTTCCATCTATCAGTAGCTTGTCTAAGGGAAATTATATTTAGGAACAATTATCTAAGAGACATGCTCCCTGCCTACCCACTTAGGTATTTTATCTTTGGATTTAGTTAGATGACTAAAGGCATATGTTACTTTAGCTTCTAAAGAATAAATGCCCTTTCCCGAATAGCACTAATACATTATGTCCTCAGCTACTTTTTAAAGTTGTTGCAAGAAAAGGCATATGAAATCAACTTTTTATTTTAGTTAAAATGCTCTTGAGGATATTGTCCAGGTTTGTATCCCTAACACTGTATAAAGTTACACACGAGAGATTTCAATCACAGGAAAAGCTTTGTCTTCCCCAAGGTAACTTTTTTTTAACAACAAGACCCATATACTTGCTTGGTGTGCTTGTTGGTCATTCCAGAAAAATTTGAAGCTCAATTATGGCATTAATGGTGACTTCAATAGCTAGCCTGTTTACATATTTTTTAACCTTGCTAGATTGTTATTCATATCTTTTGTGGTATGCTATATCAAATGATTTTTGGAAAGAAGCATGATATCAAGAGAAACAAAATAGTAGCTATTAACAATAATAGGACTTACAGAAGAAAGGGGGAAGACGAGGAAACGGGAAAAGAACCATCGTACTGATGATCACTATCATAGAAAGGGCTATAATTACTTACTAAAGCAGGAAAAGAAACTAACAGTTATTTTCACTTGTATTAAAATGCTTTTTAAAAATTATGAAACATTTTAAGCATCAGAGAAATATACAGAGAAATATAACATGCACCAATTTTCAGAAATATTACCCAAATTTCAGAAATATTAATATTTGCCTTATTTTCTTCAGGTAAAACATTTTAAAACAATGAATTATAGCTATAACCAAAGCCCCCCTTTCAGCCTTCGTATCCTTTCCATCTCCTTTTCTATCGGGGCATTTGTGCGTTACTGCTTGTATCATTCGACAATTCATTTTTTTCTTCCAGCAAAGTTTTTAATTTTTATCCATGTAAATCAATTTAATTTATGTTAATTGTTAAATTCCCTTGTATGATCACACCACAGTGTATTTCTTTCCTTTACTGAGGGTTTTTTCAATTTTCCTTCTATGGCAAACAATGCTGCCTGGCTCATGTTTCTGTGCACACAAGTGAGGGAGTTGCTCCAGGGTGAACTGCTGAGTCACAGGCCTTCATTAACGAATCGATTATTCAGCAAGTGATCCAGTGCCTACTATGGGTCACATACCATTCTAGGTAAGTGACGATGCTGCACTGAGTAAGATGCTCAGAATTCTTGTTTTTATGAAGCTTATATTCTGAGAGTGCAGTGGGGGAAAAGATAGACAATAAACACAATAAATAAACAAAATACAAATATGTTAGACAGTGACAAGTACTCGGAGAAATACAAGCAGAGCAGTTGATAGTAAGTATATATGTGAAGAGGTTTGCAACTTTATATAAAACGGCAGAGGTTATCTCATTATGGATTTAGTTTTCAGATCTCATATTATGAGTAATGAGGAGCTTCCTTTCATATGTTTAAAACTGTTCTTATTTTATGCACCCCTTAAAAATTCCTGTATTACCCATTGCTGATTTAAATCCTTTAAATTCAAATATGTACAAACTAAAACTAGGCATAAACTTCTTATGTTCAGTTCTTACAGCTTGTAGTTCTTATCAAAACAAATGGACAAATTACCGACAACTCTCTCCTTTACAGTTAACGTAAGTAATTTAATGTAGTGTTAGCGTCTGTGGTGTAGGTTCTCTTGGGTTTGGTCTGCCTTTCCCACCGGGTGCCATGGGATGATGCAATTCTCACCACTCTTCTTTCTGAAGCACTGAAACACCTTTGTTCCTCAGGCACACTGTGAAGTCATCTGGCGCACACTTGGTGCAAAAGCCTCACTTACCTCTGAAGTCTACTTTGGTTCACTGCTAATTAGCTGCAGACAATTAAAGTGGGACTACTTGGCACCGATCTGATTGCAAACACAAAGACAAACAGGGTCTGTGGGGCTGGCATTTGGTTTTCAGGTGGTCACCCAGATAATTCAGGATATGTTTACTTTGGATTATCAGTGAAACCAATACCTCAAATTAATAAATTCTTGATAATATATTCCAACTGAGAATATGCAGATCTCCCCAACTGGCTCAGCCTGCCCCAGCCTGAGAGACTGTGGTCTAACACGGAACACCGACATACTGACATGAAATACAATGATTTTTTGAGGGGTATACAGTTATCCAGATGAGCAACATATACAGGGGTGGGCAAAAGTAGGCTTACAGTTGTAATACCAATAAATAATACAACAATTAATAAATAAGAAATAAAAAATAAACTGTGTTTAATCCTTGGAAGTGTACCCTGTGTGAAAGCCCAATGGGCTCCCCTTTGTTACAGAGAAGACCAGGCGAAATTTGCTGTGCTGTCCTGCATGGGATATGCCCACCTCATTACCAGGCTTTCTTGTGCTTCTCTTCCCTCTGAGGTCCAGATAGGCAACAATGGTCTATTTTATTATGTTCATTAACTGAAACTCTCATACCTGTTTATTTGTGCTTTAGTCATGTGGATGACATGTTCAGTGGAGAGATGACTCAAGACCTCCCATTTCTTTCACTCCCGATTGCTAGTGGCTTTGGGTGTGGATTCCTAGGGGTGAAGGGCTAATGCAAGTGCCCATCTGAATGTGAACCAGAATGTTGGCTTCATTATCCACAACTTGAATCATCAAGTGTTCTTTTTGCCAAGTCAGGTTCATGGTATAGGTACTGAGGGCAGGCTTTGTAGAAATACATATTAATAGTGTTGATAGAAATGCCTTTATTGAGAATTTATTACTTGCCTGTTAAATGTTAAAATGTTAATACAGCTACAAATGATCACAGTTAGGGGATTTTGATCAAACAGAGATGAGAAGTTTTACATTGAATGTATATGTGTGTGTGTGTGTGTGTGCACACACGCTCATGCACATGTGTACGTGTATGGTTGAGTCATGTGAAATTGCAGCTTCTATGGGTCAAAAACAGACAAATATAAGCAATATCATATGGTTCATTATGTATTTATATATATATTTCAGATTTCAGCTGCCTTACCAAAGCAGAAACAAAGATTGTAATGTTTAGTTTTCTTTGCTGAAAAAACAACAATCGAGCTAGTCACCTGGGTCCTAAAACAAAATTTTCTTTACATAAAATATTTTAATTTGGGGGGTGAGGTGGGCAATACACTGCAATCAGAATGTCCTATCTTACAGAAAACCTGGAAGGTCTTTGCCTTTCACATAGCTAAATTCTTTCAGGGCCTAGGGCTAATTTACTCATAAAGGCGACAGTCACCATTCCAGCCCACAGTGAAGGTACTTTCCTTTGAATACAGTGATTTTTCTTTTGCTACATCATATCAGTAAATAATTCTGTATTACTTTCTTTCTAAATACACTGTAAACTCCTTGGGAACAGAGACCATGCTTTGACTCTCTGGCCACATGGTACTTGCTGATTTGTCTGAGCATTTGACTTGAAGAACATTTTGAATAGGTTTTAATAATTTAAGTTGGTGGAGTAACAAGAAAATACTTTCAGAAGACTAGGAATGTTGCATCTTGGGAAATCAATCAAGGATTGTCCTGCTTTCAAGGAATTTACAATCTCCTTTGGGAGACAATGAGAAACTCATAAAGGGTTTAGAGAGGCAAAATTATCTGTGTTTTAGATTCTCTTAACTGTTCTATTCCAAGCTAATAGTAAAAGGAAGCTCAATCCATCAGATTGGATCTGTGGTGGTTAAACTGAGCACAGAGATCTTCACTATTGATTAAATGGCAGAGATATACATTTAGGCAGTAAATAATTAAAGTAATCCAGTTCTCTGGTTTGTGCACTTATATTGATGACAGGGTGGCATTTGCCTCAATGGACTAATTTGAAGACATGTGAATAACCTATAAGTGTACAAATCAGATTTTTAATATGCCCTAATGTTCACCAACACCATCTTCAACAAAAATACTCCCATGTCTCAAAAGTCAATGACAATTTTTAATCACAGCTCAGAAAAGACCTTCAGGTAATTAATGACAACACTTCAGGCAACAATTTTTTTCCTTTTGTCTTTTCTATTTTTGGAAGAGAAGTCAGTGCCCCAAAGGAGAAGAAAGATAATGCTTCACAATCAATGCTCACCAACCAGACACCTAATCGGAACTTAACCGAAAAGTCAATGTTTAGCTGCACCTTATCAGTGTGGAAATGTCAAGCATAGGAAGACACGCCAACAAACTTCCAACTGATTTCTTATTCCGATGCTCTGGTGTTCAAAGCTGCGAGGCAGTTTCAACATCAGATAAGACAAAACGGGCTTCGGGGGGGAAAAAAGACAACAAATGACGACACTTGCAGCTGCCGGGACTACAGTTTATGAGAGGAAAATAGACGCAGGAGATGTGTTCTAATCTCTCCTGGCCCATTCCCTTGGTCACCTCCCCTCCTGTGTGATGCCAGCACTTGATTAGTACTCGCAGCAGGCAGCCTTTCAGAGACAGCAACTTGCTGAGTAAAGTCATAATTTGTTGCCACCCAAGACAATCGACACAAATTGTTTGCCTCTTAAATTTGCGTGACCACAGCCAGCGACCTTTTGGTGCATGGACCGACCCTCTAACCAACTGAGCCACACTGGCCAGGGACCTAACGGGCTTTTTAAGGAGTTGTGGGCGGGCTTGGCATTTCATGGCATGTAGTGATCTGGAAATTGCTGATAGAGATAACATTATTTCACTTAGAAATCCAACTGGAAGTGACCTTTGTGAACTAGATTCACAGAACAACGAGGCCTAAGAGTCCATCAAGGCAGAGGGACCAATCATTCCAAACTAACTATTCATATGATAAGGTGCTTTTTATGTATTTATTTTTTATTTTTTTTAAACTTTTTTTTTTTTTAATATATCTTTATTGACTTCAGAGAGAGGAAAGGAGAGGGAAGGAGAGAGACAGAAACATCAATGATGAGAGAGTCATTGATCGGCTGCAGCCCGCAACCCGGGCATGTGCCCTGACCGGGAATCGAACCCTGATCGCCTGGATCCCAGGTCGATGCTCAACCGCTGAGCCACGCCCGGCTGGGCTAAGGTGCTTTTTAAAAGTACAAATTCCCTGAAGATTCTGATTTAGGGATACCTGGTGGGACCTGGGAACCTGTATTTTTAAAAAGAGTGCAGGGAGATTTATCATCAGATTTGGAAACATTGTTCTCTAGCACCCTCCAAAATGCAGGTGAGAGAGCAAGTACTCAGAGAATGAATGAATGAATGAATGAATGAATGAATGAATGAATGAATGAATGAATGAATGAATGAGTGAATGAAAGAAACTGTAGTGAGTGTGCCAGAAAGGCAGTCTCAGCCTCGATTTTGCTGCTTGCTTAGTGTTCCAGGGCTCCTGGCCGTGCACAGCTCACTTCCAGTCATGGGAGGAGTGACCTTCAGAAGCAGCTGATAGAGGTTAGGTTTGTGAATGTCACATGGAATAATACTCCTCCCCACTTGTCCTTTGTTGGAATGTCATAGTGACAGACACACACACACACACACACACACACACACACACACACACACACACACACAAAGACTATGTCCTAAAAAAGGAATGAATGCTAAGTGTTATAAACAGAAAGAAACTTGTTTAAGTCTCCATGAGAAAGAGTTCTTTTTTGTGAGTGTTTCCTGCCATAATAGGTCCCACCAGGCATAAACCATCCCTCTTCTTCAACCTGTTCCTAAAGGCACAAAGGAGAAGCGGTGTTGAGAGCAGCATTCTGATCTCCATGTGGACACCACAGCTAATAATTTCTGTACTATCCCAAAGCAACCCAGTTCTTCCTGTTCTGAAATTGTATGTCACATTTACTTTGCTATGGTCCCCAGGGGAATCATTTTGTAAGCTCCATGGCGAATAGGGAGGATCTCCCTCCACACAATTTATAATACCTTGTTACAATAAAAGCCTCAGAGATACAGGAGCTGAGGGAATGGGCTGGAAGTGGGGAAGGAAGGTGGAGCCTGTGCTTTTATTCCACTGTAAGGTCCTCTCGTGGAGCTTGGGCACATGGCAGGTTATGGGACTGGACTAAAAAGACTCAACCATCCCTTTTGTTCAATTTCTATGGCTGCCTGTCCTCTTTATGGGGGTAATTTAAGGTCATCCAATTCTTACTGAGGAGAAGACAGACAACACAGGACAAAAAGAGCTCCTGTGAGTTTGTGGAAACTTGTCACACTCTATCTTTCTGACTTACGGGAAGATTTAGTGAGGATTGTTGGGGGAAAAGGCAACAAAGCAGGATTAAGGGAGTTTGTAGGATGGCCCAGGAGTGGTTCTTAAACTTCACTGTATGTTAGAACCACCTAGGCAAGTTTAAAAAATCCAAGTATCAGGCTTTGCCCTCTACCACTTCAGCCAAAGTTTCTGGGGATGTGACCACAGCCTTACTTTTAAAAAAAATTCCTAGGTGATTCCAGTGTGCAGCCCAATTTGAAAGCTAGTGATTTCTAGACTGATTGTAGACTCTAGCTCTTTTCTAGTTACATGTTTTCCCTCTGCCTGGAATGGCCCTTCATCCCTTCCTTTGGTGAAGACCTGCTTGTCTTTAAAAATTTACTAAGGGTATACCTTCCATTGACAGAGTTTGTTCATTTATTTACTCAACAAATATTTACTGAAATGCTTCCCCCTCCTGACTGGCGATAGCAGTCAGGGATGACACAATACATTTTGATTATTTTAACGATTACTTATGATTACTTTTCTTCCACAGACTAAGTTCCTTGAAGCCAGGGATCATGCGTTCCTGAAACTGAGGTGAAATTGAGAAGCACGGAGAGATTCCTCCTTGTTCCATTTATCTTCCCTGACACATTTAAGCTTGGCTGTGTAAGGGAACCTTGCCCAGAAGCTTCTCTCTCTCTGTTAGCTTTGGACTCGGGTCACTTCCCCAGTGATGAAGCTGGGGAAAGGAAAGGTCCTCAAGCCTCTGAAATTAGTACTTCTTTCCTTCAAAACTCTTTGCTTTCTTGTGCATAAATATAGTGGGTTAGTTTGTATTTTAGAGGATTCTTACCTGAAAGTAGTCATCTTTGTTTGTTTTCCTAAATCAGATCCTGAGACAAGGATTTGGGAGCAGGTAGTTTATTTTTGAAGTGGTTCCAGGAAGCACATTGAGGGAGTTGGGCTATGAAACAGACATGGGAGGAAAGTCAGTAGAGAGTTCCTGGGACTCTCTCTGGGTGCCTGGGACTCAATCCTGCCAGGCCCCCTTTAAGAGACTTCATAGTTCCAGCAAGGGGCAAGGAAGCTGGGCATTTACCCACCATCTGGAGCTGCTCATGGGTGCAGGATTAGTCCTGGAAGAATGAACTCCCCACCACTTCTAGGTTACCCCGAGACTGGGTAGACCATGCTCTTGCAGGCAGAGGAAGTCCACAGGTAAAGAGACACAAATGCTTGAGGTAGGAACCCATTGATTCATGAAGGGAACTGTTCACTAATGATACAGGCAGCTAAAGCTACAGGAATGGATTGAGAGGATACCAGCCGGGCAACAACTGTCTGTTGAGAAGATGTAGTTTTCAGTTTTGAGGAAGTTGGACTTAAGTTCTCTAAAGTTATAACTGTTCGGTACCATGAAAACAGATCTTTAGTGCTTTGGGCTTTTTCTGGCTAGTTCCTGCTTGTCTTCTAAATTTCCACCCTAGAGCCATCCTGCCAGAACTTAACTTATTCTTACAATTCTACAGGAGTTGTTCTTGGATGACCCTTATCATTGTTTTCTGATGGTTTATTAGGAGTGTACCTAAAAGTATGCTCTATCCTTCCTGCCCCCCTAAATCTCCCAATAAGCCATATCAGAAAGTAGGGATAATTTAGTTCCAACTTTAGCATATGTACCTCAAGGGACTTATTTTCTAGTAAGGGATGTGTGTCTGTGGTGGGGGTGAGGGTGGGTGTTTGAACATGGCCATAAGGCCATATGGTGGCTTCCATTGGGGTTCAGCCGTGTTTTGGGCATGTCATAATTACTGGTGGGCAGGGCATGTCTGAAGTGTTTTTGTAAAAGGACTGAAGATCATCTTGGGAGATTATTATAAGGGTTGAGGGAGCCAGGGTGATGGCTTGCTTTAGTAACAAGCCTTAGTCATCAGAGGAGAGGGGCTATTCTGAGAATGGTGTGGTCTATGACTCAAATTTGCATGTAGTCCTGCCTCCTTTTATATCATGTCTCAGTCCTTCAGAAAGTTGGGGTGAGGCTATAAATGAAAATGAAAAGAGTTGTTTTGCTAAAACTCTGTTGGACACTGGAGGTACAAGCAAGATTACTTAGGGACCCCTCTAACAGAATGTAATACAATCAAAGGGGGGGCGGTTCTCTTCCAGTCCAACAGTGTCCATGGAAGGATTGGAAAAGGGCAGGAGGAATTAGAAGCCACACGGCATCTGACAAGGCTTGTTCCTTACCACAGGTGAGATGCCCCCAGGGATTTACTAGAGTTGCTTGGGCAGTGCTTGATTGGTGGGTGTGTCCCAATGAATCGAGGGGGAAAGCCATGAAATCTGGGTTAGCTGATCAGGGCATCCTCTTTGGTTCCCACAGACCTGTGAGGACTGAGCAAACTCTAACTGCAGGAAGAATATTCTGCTTGATATTGGTAAATTCTTTCAACTTGTTTTCACAATCAAGTCTAAGATAGTTATATATTGCCTGATCCATAATAGGTACTCAATAATTTCTATGGAATGAAATAGCTTTACTCGCATTTGATAAATAGCAAGAGTGAGCAAGAATTAGAGAACCGATCCATGGCGAATTCCAAATCCCCTGGGGTGGTGAGGAATGCATTGATTATTTATTAATGCCATACAGAAATAAAAGCATGGGATAAGAAAACATTATAGCTATCTAAATGCCTTTGTCACTATGAAAACTTCAGAGAAATCAAGTTATTGCTGAAAAGTCCTTTAACCAATTAATCTTAGTTTAGCATCATTTGCTAGCAGTGTTTCTTAGGCAAATCTCTGAGCTCTGGTTATTCTGAAAAATTGAGATATTACCTATTTAGTGATGCTCTTGAGAGTATGGGAGATAATTTACATGAAATGCTTAGTACAGTGCCTGGGATATGGTAAGCATTTAATAATAACAATAGGTTATCTAAAATATTATAATAATAATAACAATAATAACAGATAATCTATGACTATGCTCAGTAAGATCCATCTAGAAAATTGACTCTACTTTGCTTTTTGTTTTTTTTTGGTTGGTTTTCTAAGAATACATCTTTAATGTAACCTTCATAACTTTTTTTTTAAAGCCTTGGTACAGACTCTTGTAAGAAGCTTCAAGAAGTTTAGATATATCCTCTATGTCCAGTGGTTTTGTCTTAATCTATTTTTGACTCCCTCAAAGAGTATCAGCAGATTAGTGAGACCTCATTTCCCCTTATATCAACTGGGTAGTCTTTTCTGCTTTTTGGTATCAGCTTTTGCTAGTTTGCATCTCTTTCAGCTAAACCAGTACCTCACACTAGGGTCTGCTGTGCACTTCTCTTAGTATCTTCTGTAAGCTGCTTGAAGAGCATTTGCTGGAGCCGTGTGAAAGTGCATATTTTCTAGAAGACAGAACTATGTTTAGCTTGAAGGTAGAGCTGTGCTTTTCCTTCTTGGCAAATTCCTTTTCTTTTGATGAAAGCCAAAACTTGAAGCCGGTGGTGACAGGTCAGGGTTCTAATTGCTGTGCTGTTAGAAATAAGGAGATGTTTATTGTTAATCAAGTAAAGAACAAACCAAATTTCATCAGCGTAGTAAGATGAGCCCACTCAGTGGGCTGGTCTTATAAAATACTTTTTCTAGCGAGCCTGGGAAAACTGGTGAAGTGGTAACAATAAAAACAGCATATGGCCTGTGCGGGAACTTTGTCATACATAAGCAATGTGCTGTGGGTGTGGTAATGAACATCAGGTGTATTTGGCTTGAGACTTCTAAACTTGGAGAAGAGGAATTTTGCTTTTTTTGCACATATTGGAATGTGTTTTTACATTTCTGGTATTTTAAAAAAACATAACTTAAGAACGACGTTATTTTTTTATTCCTTATTTGGAAGCTATACTGGTCAGCATAAGAAAATACTTAACTTAAGATCTTCAAAGGAATGCTGTAGAGGTTTGGAAAGCATTTGGTTTGGCTTGAAGCAAGTTTGGCTAGTGAAGTGACAGGCACACAAGAAAGAACAACAGGTGAAAAAATGTGGAGTTTCTTTCATCCTTCAAAGGATTTTTTTGATGAATTGAAACAGCCATGAAAATAAGCACTGGCCTTCGTGCCCAGTGGCCTACAAGTACTTAGAGTGGGCCAAATCAGAATCAGGCAGGGGCCTAATGAAAATCAGGCAACAAGCCTAGGCCTAATTAAATATGTGCTGCCTCCCCCACTTTTAAAAAATTCCCTTTGGCTCATTTCTTAACCAAAAATCAGGTCTTGTGGTAGAGAGATATTTGCCTTCTTTGACTTAGATAGTTAGTAATGACTAGCAAAGACAAACAGTGGCATTAATTATTCTGTAGAACCAATGAAAATTTTGGTTGGCTAAACAGATTTTCTTGCTGGCTTATTTCTTTTTTAAAACTGCTTATAAAAATTATAATATTTTTCATAATTACATTTCTGGACTAAAGTAAATAATATCTCTTGAAGTGGTTGAATGCAAGTCAGAGACAAAAGTTTTCATTTTGTTTGGGGAAAATATTGCATTTGATTATAACGATGTCTTAGAACAGCTTTCAAGGATGTTGAATGAGCTTCAGTAGTTTCCCAAACTGGTTTAAAGGAGTCTTTGAGATCTGAGTCATGAATAGTTTTCTGATTAAGATCACAAGATAGATGTCTCCATAGAGTTCTGCAAAACTTTAAAACGTATTTGAATAGTGTGAAATTGACATAAGATACAACGTTTTCTCCAATGTCCTAGCTTATCGAGTGGGTACAGAGGACCTGGGACTGGATCACAGACTCCTAGGCCCTTAATTGCGGGCCTTCCTTCTTGCCAGTACCTCCCATGAAGAAGTTGCTGCTTAGTTTATCATTTGAATACAAATAAAACTTTCATGTAACTTAGGGAGATAACATAATTTATTACAGCACATTTATGAAGTCCTAGGAGATGCCTGAATTATAATAATTGGCGAGTCTGTTTTGTGTCTTTTTTCCAAAGCCTCTGCTTAGGGAGCAACTTTTGAAGTCAATGACAATGCCAGATTTGGAACAATTCTATAGGCATGTATTTGGGGAGCAGCGTGGCTGAAAATCAGATCTGCAGACAGTAGAATGTTACATATCTGTACGTAAAATGACAACAAGGCAGTTGAATCCTGTGACAGTTCACTTCTTTTTAAGAGAAATATAAGTGGCAGGTTTGCCCTCACGGGTCAGCCACCATCAAAGGACAGTCATAAACAACAACAACGAACCCTACAGATCCTAAGAAGGCTGGTACCCTGTTTTCCTTTTGAAATGCTTAATGAAAAGCTGCACAAAAAATTCCTGTGGATTTGAGGAGTTTGGAATAAGCAAGGGGCAGGAACAGAAGCCCACGTGCTCTGTCTTTACTGGCTTTAATTGTTTTGGTTTCAAGCTTAGCAGCACAATGTTCCTGCCAAATGAATGTCCGTGTGCATGGGATGTTTTCTGCTTTGCTTCACTTAGGCGTTTGAAGAACGGCCCTGGTTTGTATCAGTCAGACATCATTTTAGTGTAAGAGAAAACATGCCCCTTGAAACAATTAAGGGATCGCAACATATCATTAGAGGGAAGAAGAGGTTGCAATGTGTATTTAGAACAAGGTTTTTAGAAATTAATTACTGGGAGAGTCACAAAATGCTTCACTGTTTTCTAATGATTAAAAACTACAATTCAATAATTAGGCAGTGGAAATTTTGCCAGTGCAATATATTTGTCATTTTAGGAAGGGGGCGGCAAGCTTTTTCTGTGAAGAGCCAGATAGTAAATATTTTAGGCGTTGTGCCATTGTAGCGTAAAAACAGCCAGAGACAATAAGTAATGAATGAACATGCCTGTGTACCAATAAAACTTTATGTACTATGTATTATATATGATATAATTTTAACATGTCTCAATATCTTATTCTTCCTTTGATTTTTTTTTAGCCATTGAAAAATGATAAAAAAAAAACAAAACACCCCACACATTTTTAGCTCTGGGCTGTATAATAGCAGGTAACAAGCCCAATTTGGCCTAAGGGCTGTAGTCTGTTGACTCCTTTAGAGAAGAAGACCCTGTTATTATTTACACTAAGATGTCTGAGCATTACTTTAAAGAGTCATGCATTTTTCAACTCATAATTATTTTATAATTTTTTGCACTGATTATTGTTTTTAAAACAGATTGTTTGGGCTGTTTGAGGACTGAAATATATGGGCTAGTTGAGTGGCACGAGGTCTGACAAATTAAATTCTGACTGTGTTCCTCTCGTTGTGTTCCAGTTCCGTTCATCAGTAAAAGGAACTTGTGTCATTGCCTCACTGTGGCAATGAATAAATCTGTATAATTTTACAAAAGACCAACTGCGTGGATCCTTTTTCTGCCCGCAGACTTGAGTGTTGAGCGCCTCTTTATAAAAGTTTCCATGACAATCTGGCCTGAGAGAATGACAGGTTTGCCCCCATGGGGAATTTCTCATTAAGAAAGCTTTTCTTTTACCAGGAAGCTTTATGGGGGCTTAATAGTGGGTCAAACAGAAAGGACCAAATAGGACCCTTTCATAAACCATACCTTACATCCACCCTGGCCTGAAAGAGAGCTTGTTTCCTCCTGTGTGTGGTGATGGGGTGATGTTCAGAAGCTGAGAGGTCAGAGAGGACCACCATGCTACCCTGGGGTGCTTGCTTCCTAGTGGTAACCAAGAGACCCAGACACAAGCATGTGCTGTTACTACACGGGCTGAGCTGAGAATTATAGGCCCTTGGCTTTCTCTAGTGAAAGGCAGTATGTGGAGTGGAGAAACAAGTGGGTTCTGAGCTTGACCACCTGAGCCTATTGCCTGGCTCAGCCATTCACTAGCTGCGCGGCTCTCAGCTCTGTGTCTCAGCTTCCTCCTCTGAAAGGGGGCCATGATAATATCCTTTAACCTCTTACTTTTTCTTTCTCGTTTCTTTTCTCTCCTTCGTCCTCCTGGTCTGTACCTTTCAGCCACCTCAGCCACCCTGTCCTAATGCCCATTTTGGATCTTGGCTTTTACACTCTTCCCACCCAGTGCACTCGGTTATAAGCTCACTGATCTCCTGGGCCTACGCTGAGAAACACTTGGCTCACATATGAGAGGGAAGCGCAGTTCAGCAGAGTAACCTGATATATTGCTCTGGCTGGATTTGGCTGGAAATATTCAGGTTTTTAGAGTAGGTTTATAGTAAGCTGCTCACTGTGTGCCTCAAGTTGAGAAGCTGAAAGGGGTAGAGTCCAATGGGGGAAAACTGGTAGTGCCCTGAACATGGGCTTTACGTCTCATCATTCTTATATAGGACCCCCAGAGACCTAGTAGAACGTCTGTGTTCTAAGGACCTTCAATAACTACTTTGTGCTTGACTCTACATATTGGGCTTGGGTTCCCTTTCCTGCCCACTGCCCCCTGGGTTGAAGGGAGAAGCAGCCTTAACTGTAGCAGTGCACTATTATAAATTGGGCTTAAGCTTTGTTATCTTTCCTCTTGAGCCTGTTCTACCTGTACTCTGGAGCAGGGTGAGTATGGACAATTGTTGAAAACAGCCCTTATTTTGGTGAATTACTATCCTGGGTTTGTGTATTCCTATTTTCTTGGAATAAAAGTGACATGCTATTTTTTTTAACTACCCGATAAACAGAAAGTAGGATTTTTTTTTTTCTTCTAGAGAGGATGCATTATATAAATTATGGAAAGGAGCAGTTCTGAAGTGTTTTAATATATTTGCATAAGGAAAGGCCATGCCGCATAAGGTTACATGGATTTTGTTTGCTCTTTTGGTTGATTCTAAAACAGCATTTTTCAGTTCTGTAAGAAAAAAATGTCCTTATTAAATACCTTATGCTCCTTAAAAAACACCACATAGGCCTAGTTACCCCTCCTCCCCCCGCCGGTATTTCTTTACTCCCTCGGCATCTCATCCATATGAGACACTCTCCTTGACTTCAAAGTGTATTCAAGAACTATCCAGAAAGTAGCAGGGAATGAGACTGTGCCCTAAATATAGCTTTATTTGGTTGAAACCATTCACCTGAATGACATTTGCTATTGTGTTAATCGCTCATGCTCTAGGCTCACATAGAGTTTTACATTCATTTATTGATGCGTCTTTCTCTGGCATACCAGGTTCCTACTGTGTGCAAAGGGCAAAACCAGGCCACATATTTGGACAACAAGGCATACAAATGCCTATTTCTGCTGTTCATTTCAAAGGTGGAATAGTCTCTGCAATATTTTTAGTGTAGATTTTCTGGAGTACCACAGAGTTGTTCATGATGATTCTGTTTATTTTTTGTAAGGAAAAGAGAAAGAAGAAAAGTAGCATTTTAGTGCTTACTACATGGTAGGCATTGTGCATACGTGACTTTATTGAATCTCTGCATTCACCCTTCAGCATAAGTACTATTATTCCTTTACTATTACTGAGAAAACAGGTTTGGGGATTAAGTCACTTGCCTAAAGCCACACAGCTGTTAGGTTGTAGAAAGTTAGGATTCATAATCAGGTCTGTCTCCATTCACCAACCCAGACAGTCTCCCTTCAAGCAGAGATGGTCTTTGTTAACCTCCTGGCAGAAAATGCTCACTTGGGATATAGAAAAGTGTCTTCCAAATGTCTTTAACTTAAAACTGTTTCAGAAATAGGTGGAAAAATATGTTACTTTTCCCAGGAAATAAAAGTACAATTACATGATTAAAATAAACTGTGTATATAGGTCTATACTCAGAGAATTAGACATTTAAAATGATTAGTCCACAAAATGAATCAAATCCACAATCTGTGTCAGAGTATGATACAATTTAATAAGTATAATATAGACTGAATAAATGAACAGCTGCCTGTTTGGTTCTAACTAGAACAGTGATGATCATACTTTAGAATATTTTTTTAATTATAGAAAAATTGCCAACAAAGGAATAAGAATTCAGAGGTTCTTGCAAATGCTTAAGAGCAACCATAAGTTTTTGCTGCAAAGCAGATACAAAACAGTCCTCATTTTTGGGCCAGAATTTCCTTTTGGCTCAGATGACCAGATCCACCAAAGAGAGAACAGGGAGATTTGCTATTCTAAAAAGGTTTCCTGATACACTTAGGGGAAAAGTTGTAAAAGACACATGAATTCTTCTAAAAGAGGTTATCTGTGGGTTATCTATCTTATTACTGAACAAAATTCTTTCACTTTTCTCAGTCTTGGTTTCTATTTTTGTCTGTAAATGGTAACAACTTCTCTATCTAGGTTTTTGAGAAGGTCAAATGATATGTAAAAGTACTTTGGAATGGTTAAAGTGTTATTCGTATGGAATAGTAAGTGCATGAAGACAATATTTTTTCAAAATTCTCCAGTGTATTTCCCCCTATAGTAATACAGGTTCTCCTCCTATCGCTTTCCCTCCATTATCACACCAGAGAAGAGCAGGAGAATGTCACCTAGGGGACAGTGAATATAAGAAATGGAAACACGTCATGTCAGTCAAAAGGAGGAAGTTGAAAACATGTCACATCTACGAGGCAGAGAGAGATGAGAGGAAGGAAGGAAGGAAGGAAGGAAGGAAGGAAGGAAGGAAGGAAGGAAGGGAGGGAGGGAGGGAGGGAGGGAGGGAGGGAGGAAAGAGAGAGAGGGAGAGAAGGGCAGGAACTCAGCACTGAGTACTGACTCCATGAATGAGAACTCCCATAGGGTGAACAGAAACATCCAGAAAGGTTTTAGGAGAACCTGGAATCCCCCTCTCACAAGAGAATGAAAGCCTATAAGAGAAGTTCTGAGGTCAGCATGACATACAAAGAGTAGAGCAGGATTGTGAGGGAAGAGTCTACATAGATAGTCCTGAGATAGTGTTTCTAGTTGTCCAGGGCCTTTGAAAGGTAAGTATAAGATCCAGAAGACTTTAGGAACCAAAAGAAGCAGGTTCAAACATTTGAGAGAACTGGTAGACTAGAATAGGTCCGAAACACTCTACCGCTCATTAGACAGATGAACATCAAAAAGTCAGATAATACCAACTATTGGTGAGGGAGTTGGGAAACCCTCTTGCATTGTTAGTGGAAGTCTAACCTGGTACAACTATTCTGGGGAGTTATCTGGCAGTGCTTAGAGAAATCTGGTCATATACACTAAGATTCCCATTCCTGGGTATATTCTGTAGAGCTATTCTCACACAGGACTATAAGGGAACATGTATGAGTAAGTTTATGGATGCTCTATTTGGGAAGGCAAAAAGTTGGAAGCAACTGAGATATCCATTGTTAGGAGAATAAATTAGTCATTTGTGGACTATACCTATGTAGTAGAATTCTATGTACCACTTAGAATTAATTATCTAGATGTGCATAAAGCAACATAGATAGATCTTAAAAACGTATGTTGAATGCAAAAGAAAAAAATATTTTATAGCACAATTATATGTATATAAATTAAACACATACAACAATACAAACAACTTTATGTATTTTTCAAAGATACAAACATACCTAAACACATTTATGTTTTATAAACATTAGTGTGGATGCCTCCGGCAAAGAGGGGAATGGAAGTTAGGATGAAAAGGTAAGGGGAAAACAATAAAATTGGTAAAATATGATACAGACCTTGTGAGGTTGAATGATGGTGTAACATGAGTAAGAGATATGGTTAACTCAACTCAAAATTTTAAGTGAAAAAGAAGCTGCAGTTTGCATTTCTGAATCATGCTGGATACATATGCTAGTGATATATTGTGATGATTATATTCAGGAGAGGTGGTTCTGCAGGGAGTGACCAGCCTCTATAAGTAAGCTACTCATCCATATCATATAAACAGACGATTTTAAGACTAGGATGGAATTTAGAAAATTGCTTGTTATTTAGTTCTCTGATGCCCTGGAAGATGAAACATTTACCCCCTGAGATTAATTTTTCACTGACTGATCAAACTCTATGTACTGTTTATGTTCTCTGTAACAGGAATTTTAAAGTACATAAATTTTTAAACAAGAGCCTGATATCCAAAAAGATACATTACTTTCATCTGAAGTAATTTGAAGTTCAACCTGCTCCTATTTAAGCTCCTTATTATAAAATATGGATTCAGTTAATCAGATTTATAGTATAAAGTCTGAACTCTCTCCGATGACTAGAGAAGGCAGTCTAATGTTCCTCAAATATTATCCTGTACGGTCTTCAGTATTCACTAGCTGCATGTTGCCTAGCACTCGACCTTTCTAGATCTCAGTTTCCTCTTCTGGAAAATGATTGGGCTAGTTCATGGCTCCCCTAAAAGTGCTATGGCTTCACAATAACAAAACCAAAAAAGATGATTAGAATTCTACTGAATAGGGCCCTAGCCAGTTTGGCTCAGTAGTTAGAGCACTAGCCCACTGACTGAAGGGTCCTGGGTTCGATTCTGGCCAGCCAAGGGCAAGTACCTTAGTTGGAGGCTCGATCCCCCGCCTGGGTCAGGGACGCATGTAGGAGGCAAACAATCAGTGCGTCTCTCTCACATTGATGTTTCTCTCTCTCTTTCTCTCTCTCTCTCTCTCTCTCTCTCTTTTCCTCCCACTCTCTCTGAAAAGCAATGGAAAAAATATCCTTGGGTGAGGGTTAAAAAACAAAAGAAAAAATAAATAAGCAAACAAATTCTACTGAATAGGAAGTCACCCTAGCTGTATTATTAATCGCCTATCGGGGGTTACCTTAGGGCCAGGAGAAGTTGACAAGTACTCATTTTAAAGGTAAGGGTGAATCAAATTTTAAATCCACACTGTTATCTTTGAGTCATCCAGTGTTTTCCAGAATCAGGCATTTCTAAAATTTCAGTGAATCATTCTTAGGAATAGAATTATATGCTGGTGCCTCAGCATAATCCAGTTATCAGAGTCCATGATTCTAGATGGTTTTAGAAGTAAAACTACTACTATAAATTTCTTTGGATGCTTCCAGTATAAAGATAATTTGGATGATGTGCTAGATGGTCCTGTAATATTATCATAATAAAAATAAAAATAAAAACTTTAAAGCATTTGCACAGACACTATGCTAAGTACTGTCCAAATATTAATTCAGTTCATTTTCACAACTCTGTGACATAGGTACTGTTATTATGTCCTTTTATGGAGGAGGAAAATGAGGCACAAAGAAATTAGATAAATTGCTTAGTTTTACAGCTAGAAAGTGGGAGAGGTGGGATTTGAACCCAGACTGTTTAGCTCAAGAGTCCATGCTTTTAACCAGGAGGCTTACTACCTCTCCAACATACAGTGTAGTGAAGTTCCAGTTTATACCAAATTTTGATATTATACTAGAGATGTTTCTGGACTGTATGTTTTCAATAATGTTTCCATTACTCCATTAATAGTCAAGTTTTGGAGAAAGGTAATCAGGAAAAACCCCATTTGCTTGGCTCCCTGACTCTGATTCTTCCCTGCTTCTTTTAACAATAGTGCACCTAACATTTTTTTAGTTCCTCCTCTCCCACAGTAAGTGCTTTGTGCTTAATAACTTGTTTATTCCTCATGATCGATCTGAGGTTTGCATGATTGTTAGCCCCATCTTACTGATGAGCAAGCTGAAGCTTACAGGGGTTATGTAGTTTGCATGTGGTCATGTATCTAGTGAGCATCCAAAGGCCTCTGGCCCCAATGCTAAGCCCCTTGCAGGATTGCTTTTAAGGATGCTTAACATCCATGGGCTTGAGTTTCTCCATTTATAAAGGAAGGTAGTTGCTCAGATGTCTTCTAATGTGATAGCCAGAGTTAATTCTTTATAATAATGAGTCTATTATTCCGAACGGTCATGGTTCCCCACTTAGTATTGGCTAAAGTAGATTTTCAAAACAGGCTCAAATATTTTATCCCTCGTTGGCCTTAGCAAATCACAAATCTTGAACATATTAAGCAACAAGACAAACTAATACACAGAAAACTGTATTATTATTCCTTTTCCCAGAAACTATTTAAAACCAAGCATTGCTATTATTTTATATGAAGGCTTTCCTATCATTAATAAAGCACTTTTAAAAATAGTTTATTTTTATTTAAAAATGATAGCATTTTACATTAGGGGAGGAATTGTGTTAAATCAGATGAAGTTTTGCTGGTATTCACTTCTTAAAAAAAAAAAAATCTTTCAAAAGTTGGCCTTGAATTTCCGAAGTCCTTGATGCAAACTTTCTTAGCAAACCTAGCAGGAGAGAGACTGAGGTAGAAAAGAAATCATGACTAATTGCCTGGGAATGTTTCCTCATCTTTGAGAAGGGGTAGAAGAGTAGGGTGAGGAAGTGGGGTGGGGTCCCCTTGTGATCCTAGATGTCTTGTTTATATTTCCTTATCATGAATCTTCTTGCTAAAAGTAAAGTGTGGGTAAAGTGGCTTTAGTCTGCCAGAGAGACTCCTGGCCTTGGTCCAAACCTAACTGAAACATTATCAGAAATACATTCTTTACCATGTATAGCACTTGCATGTTCTTCTAACGAGGTCCACACGTGGTAGCCAATTAGGCAAGATAATCCAGAGCCTTGGGCAGGGAAGAGCATGCCCTCCCACTATCTGTCATGTAGGGGTTATCCACCAAATGTGGCTCTGCGTGGCATGTCCAGGAGTCTGATGCCAAAGCGTTGTTTTGTGGGACAGAAATAAGTAGCATTATGTACTTGTGAGCCTCAAAATTACCATCTAGTTTTTGGATTTGAGAAAAAAGAAAAATTTATAGCTCATTTTTTCTGGGACAAAGCTATCATGTATTTCAAATTAGGTATCTAAACTACTTAAAAATATCCTCCCTAGAGTATGGCACTTCATGGTAAGGTACTTCAAGTCATTTTCCACTTGGGTTCCTTCCTTCTGGAAGGCCAGACCTTCCAGGAGTGCAAAATGCCCAAGGACTAGGGTTTACATTTTACTCCCTGTCATCCAAACCCTGGCCTAGGTGGAGGCAGGCAGCTCCCATTGGAACTGAGGCCTGTCACTAGATTCCTTCTGATTCACAGAGTTCTATGGGATCCACACCAGAGGGCTTCCAGGATTAATACAAGTTTGTTCGCTACTTTCTGATAGTGAGGATTACTCCACTATCCTACCCCTCTTTTGGTTTAGCTGGGAAGAAGCATGGAGCTCAGCCACAAAGGATCAATTTATATTCTTTCTTCTTGGTCACAACTTAGCACTTCACATAAATTTTTCTCCACTTTTTTCTTTACTGTTATCTGTGAGATGTCTCAATTCTTTGTGGAAAAGGTCAAGATATAAAATACTGAGATCCAACCCTCGCTTTTCTTCCCTTGATTTTAGCTTGAGTGTTTCCCTTTCCTCTCTAGCTGAGTAAAAATTATATTTACTTTTGCCCTCTTCCTAAAGTCTTGAGAAAAACCATTAAACAAAATCTCTTTTCCTTTATCTGGCCTGTGTGTGAATATATTATATACTACTTCAGTAGTGGCTTCCTCCTTGGTTATATCCAGCAGGGCCAACCCTTGGCTTACACCCTGGGCAGGATCATTAGACCAGCTTTCTGGTTTTTGAAGTTGGCTGAGCCTGGCCAGTGGATGAACCTAGAGATTAGAAGGCAGGTTACTAGGTGGGCTTAATTGACTCAATTAATTGTATGAATTAGAGAGCTCTGCTCAATAACTTTTCCTAGCGCAATCCCCGTTATTTCAGTTTGACAACCTGCTTCAATAAAAGTCATTTTGTTGTCAGTATCAAAGTTTTCTGCATGAAAATCTGGCCCAATGGTGGCCATTGGCAGCTCAGTAAGATTCAGATGGCAGCCCTGCTGGTGTGGCTCAGCCATTGAGCATCAACCTATGACCCAGGAGATCAAGGTTTGAATCCCAGTCAGGGCACATGGCCTGGTTGCGGGCTCGATCCCCAGCAGGGAGCATGCAGGAGGCAGCTGATCAATGACTCTCATCATTGATGGTTTTCTCTCTCTCTTCCTCTCCTTCCTCTCTCTGAAATCAATAAAAATTTATTTAAAAAAAATTCAGATGTCATACAAGCCATCTGAAAGATGTAAAGTTCTTAGACATGCAATAAACAGCTCCCAATCCTGGCACAAAATATCAGTAAACCCCAGGTTCACCTTTTGCTTCCAGTAAATGCTTTTGATTTACAGATACATTAAAATTACATAGGAAATATACATATCCAAAGTAAAAGGCACGTGACAGAGACTATTTTACCTGTCCAGGAATATTTTATACTTTGATGAGGAGATGTGTCAACCTGGTGCATGTGGAATTCCAGAAGGGAAAGAGAGCCAGACAGCCCTTAAAGAAAAATATATCAAATAGAATAATCTCCGATGACTAATGAGTTCAGTTAGTATATGAGGAAACAGAATACTCTCACTTTTTCTGGGAGTACAAAGGATATAGAAATCTAATGTCCTTTGTAAAAATATTTCTTTATTTATTGGTCATTCTCCCTAATGGCTGTTCTCTCAAATGGCAGACATAGCTTGAGTCCCAGAATTTGGATTTAGCCTTAGAGTTAGTTTCTCTAAATACCACTTGTCTGATGTTTCTTTAATATGGAGATTAAACGCAAACATGAAATTAGCTTCCCTGAAACATTCCCTTTGAACTTTGCTTTTCTGCTACCAAGGAGCTGATCTTTTGAATGAATGCCCTGCCACGTTGACAGTGCATCCGGAGCTTGGATATGGGCCAGCCTTGCTTAGCCGCGTTTCCTTATTTAGCTCACTCAATATTATTGGCAGGTTGCTTCCACCAAAACCCCTAGTTTCTAAAGGATTTTTGACAACTTCAAGTAGGTTCAATATCTTTCATGGGAAGTTGTGCTAAGTAAGCAGAAAGACTGAGGTGCCAATTAGAGCAGCAGCAGCAGCAGAGTTGCTTTTGTTTTATTGGGAACGTAAGAGAATCCTGTGCAGGCCATTATATAGAGCCTGTAATGTGACTTTTACAGTAAAACACAACTGAGAAATTGTTGCAATTACATAGTGTTCCTTTCCTGAATGGTCTTGGAGGACCTTTTTAGATAATTTGAAAATTCTCTAATTACTTTTATAACTTGGTGGTTATCATCAGCCTGCCTTTTAAAAGGAGAATTTAGTTTTATGATGAACATGGCTCTTTCCTCTATTTTGGCAATATATGAAAGCGATTGAATCTGCACCTTTTTTTCCCTTAACTTTGGGGAACTCAGGCTACTTGGTATGCTAGCCCTTTAAGTTAAACTAGCTATTTGATGCATCTGCTAAAATAGAAAGCCTGAAAAACCCACAGCTCTTAACTTGTCATTTTGGTAGCATCATTCACTGATGAACAAAGAATTATTTGCTAATGAGGAACATTGATTCTTGTGTGTGTGTGTGTGTGTGTGTGTTTAATGCAGAAAATTTTTTTACAAAAACAAAAGCTGGCAGAGGTTGGAAACACCACTGACTAGACACAATAAATGTTCTTTCACTCACACTTCACAAATACATTTTATGATGATCCTGGCTGTATGAGGAAAGCTTTATGAATTTAATAAGGGCCTTTCTACAACATTTTTGGATATTATATGTAGTATGAGTAGTCCCTTTTAAAAGTAAACACACCGTGCAATACTCTAAGCCTAATAAAGCAGGAAAATGATTTATTTTATGTAATCTCCATCCTCAAAATTACAGTCCCATGTATTAAACTGTGAGGAATGAAAGTATTGTTCAGCCTTATTAGGCAATGGAGGGCAAAGCCACAAAGATAGAAGCAGTGGATGTGAAGTTGGGGATGATGGGACATTGTATGATTCAGGAAGGAAAACGGGTAGCCAATAGTAGCCAAAAGATGCTCAGGTTGCTGCTGCATGGGAAACATGTAGTGCGAAGAGGCGACTAGAGTCATCATTTAGTGTTCAATTGTTTGATTTCAAAGATCATCATTTTAATGGTCTTAGACAAAAAAATTTCAAGTTGCATGTTATTTCCCCTACGCTTCATTATTTGTAATAGAGAACAATGGGCAATTAGAAAATAATTTTAGAAATCATTTTATTAAAAAATTAATTTTTCTTGCCCTGGCCGGTTTGGCTCAGTGGTTAGAGGGTCAGCCCGCAGACAGAGTGGTTTAGGGTTTGATTCCCTGTCAAGGGCATGTACCATGTTGATGTTTTCCTCTCTTTCTCCCCCTCCTCCCTCTCTTCCACTCTAGAAATCAATGGAAAAAAATATCCTCAGGTGAGGATTAAAAAAATTTGATCTTTCTATAAAGCAAGATCCACATACAGTCTTTGGAAATCCCCATTTAAATATCAGATTTTATTTGAATTTATGTACTATGTTCTGTGGTTTATATATGTATTTTTTTTTTTTCTGCAAAAAGCTTTATTATTTTTATTTGGTCCAAAGCATGAGAGAGGGCTCCAGTGTGGTTAAAAGAATAGCTAGTGGTTTCATCGAGACGCTCAGGCAAAAGCCAGACACCAGGGGATGCAGAGGGCCCCTCAAGGCCTCTGGGCTCCTAAAGCTCCTAGTCGTCCTTGAGGGTGAGCCTTTCGAAGAGATACTAGCTCAGCCCAGCCTGGCGGCAGCCAGCCTGTGGAGTCAGTCAGGTGGTCACCCATTTTCTTGATAAGTCTCACCTACTCATCTAGGAAATGCTTCTCCAGAAAGTCACAGAAATGAGGGTCTATGTAGGTAGAACCCAGGGCATGCAGATCCAAAGAGCCTGGTTCAGCTTATTCTCCAAGGCCATGGCGGCTTCCATGGTGCCCTGAGTTTTGTCTCACTCATCTTGGGAAGGCTTCAGCATGTCCTGGAAGAGAACATGACCACTGCGCTGGTTTTGCATCTTTGAGAGACGCTCAGCACCCTCTCACTTCTTCTCTGCCAATGCCCTGCAGAGCCACATTATTGGGTGGAAATAGAAGCCTAGAGGTTGGGCGGTGTAGGAGGCCCGCAGATGCAGGTTGGCCAGGCAGCTGACGGCAGCCTCCACCTTGGTGGAATAATTCTGATGGATATGGGAGCTCGTGGTTGTTAGGCAGTAAGGAGTTAAGGTCAAAAAACAATGTTGGTTGTTCTCAGAGGCTGAGGATGGCTGAGGTAGTTCCGAAAGTGGTGATCGGAAGAGAGATTGGAGGGTGGCTGGAGGCTGGAAGAAGGGGCATCCCTGGGCCTGTTCCATCCAAACACTGTCGAAGCAAGAGACAGATTGTGTGTGTGTGTGGGGGGGGGGGCGCGGGGGGCCACGCACTGAGGGCACTGCCTAGGAATTTTTTGTATTATACTTATTCACTTGATTAAATGCTTGATCAGTGTCAACATTTAAAGATTGGGCAAAATAGACAATAACAATTATAGCAAAGAGACAGCTGTCTTGCAAGAATCATTGTTTTACATTGATCTTCTCAAAGGTAGCTATCATTTGTTAAGTGATTACTAAGTGCTAGGTAGACTATAAACATTATTTTATTAAAGCATTATAACTGGCAGAGGCTCAGAGCATAGGCCAAATGCAGAGATCATACAGTGAGTAAGAGGAGGAGCTGGGTGTGTGTCAGGGTCAGCCTGGCTTCATAGTCTGTACCTGTTATCATTATAGTATTCACTGTCTAGCAATTTTCACTGCAGACATTGTTTTCTAAAATTTCTACCAATTTTCTTTATAAGGCCTTGACTTCAGGTTGGTACTAATGCTAAAACCAGCAATGCATTTCCTTCTTGCCTTCCTTGAATATCTTCTTTGCTATATCAGACAGGACCAACTATTATAGTCCCTGAGGAGGTGGTAATATGAGAACTGTGCTTAGAAGCTCTTGGGTGTATTCTTAGCCTCTGCATTCTGACTTGGTGATAGTTGCCAGAAAGGTCATCCATACTAGCAAGAGGGATTCTGGGCAGAGTAGACATGTGGATCCTTCCCTTCCATGCTCTTTTCCTTGCTAGTCAGCACAGTCTTGGCTGAGATCTGGAGACTCCAGCACAATTTTGTTTAGCTGACACCCAGAAGCATGCCAGAAGAAGGAGTGAGCAGGATGCTTGAATTTCCCTGTGGGATGGGGGTAAGGGGAAAATCCTTGCTCTAAGCTTGAGCTGTGGGATTGACACAAACCATAAGGATTGTCCATAGGAAAAAGGAACAGAAAAACTCTTTGACAATTCTGCTGCTTGGTAGAAATGTACCCACACACCCCCTTATTTTTTCTTTTTATAAGGAGACATTAAATAGGGATAGAAAAGTTTGTAAAAACATCCTTGACAATGTGGCTAGCATATGCTTTTAGAATCAGGAGAAATCTTGCATAACAAAGTTAATTTTTATGGCATAGTAAATTTTCTATTGGTTTAGATGGAAGCATTCTGACAGTGGGAGTCAGCAGAAGAGAACTTCTTCATGTAATACATTAGCACTAGTGTTTGACGTCTTCTCTCTTCCCATCCTTCCTTTCTTCCCTTCCTCTCTTCCTTTCTTTCCTCCTTTAAAAAAGTAAGCACCCGGTATATATGAGTCTATGCCAGTCGCTGGGGATATAAAGGCAAATCAGATATGGATTTTACCCTGAGTAATATAGTTATTACCATTACATATATAAATAATGTACCATAATTAATATAATATGGGAAATAGAACATAGAGTAAGTGCAAATAAGATGCTAGAAGAGTCCAACTTCTATTTATGTATTTATATAATGGATATTTGTTAAGGACTTCGCAGACTAGGCAATGGGCCAGTGTTGGGGTTATGGCTATAGTTGCCCTCACAGAGTTTAAAGATCAGTGCAAAACACAGACCTGTAATCAGGCATTTACAAGGAGGAATGGTCAGTGCTAAACCTCATTCTTTCAACAAATAATTTTCATTGCCAACTAAATGCTGAGTATTCCTTAAGAGATGTTGAGATGAATTTGTGGACAAGGTCTCCTTTGAGCTGGATCTGGGAGGTGGGTTTGAACACAGAGATGGGGGGAGAAGATCATTCAAGTCTGAGAGAAGGGGGTGATGGTAAACATTTGAGATTTTGGGAGGAAAATATTAATAGTAATAATAACAATAGCTAACCTTATGTAATATTTAATCTGCACCAGGTACTGTTTTAAATGCTTGGCATATCCTTTATTAAGTCAAGCGTTCCTCATAACATCCCTGTAATTTGGATACTGTTGCCATTTTACATATGAGGAAACTGAGGCACAGAAAGGTTAAATGACTTGCCCAAAGCCACACAGTTAGTAAGAGGTAAATCTGGGATTCAAACTCAGGCTATAACCTCCCTATATGAGGAGCTGAGGAAGGGAAATGTGAGGTGGAAAATTTCAAGGAGTTCGGTTTGACCTGAGATTAAGGTTGGTGTGGAGGAAAGTGTGGGAAATAAATTGGCAAGGTAATTGGGGGCATATTATAAAAGGCCCTGAGAGCCAGATTGTGAGTATGAATTTCCTTTTGCAGATAAAGGGGAGCCACTGAGGGTTTTTGAGCAGGAAGTACTATGATCTGAGCGGTGCTTCAGAGGGTTCAGCCTGAACCACTGTGTAAAATGAGGGGCGACAGGCAGCAAGAAGTTAGGGACTGATTGTGGTGAGAGGTGGGAATGAGGCTCAGTAGCAGTAATGAGAGAGTTATTAAAAGGGGCCCGTTTACAGGGCCTGGGAACTTATTAGAACTCCGAGGTGTCGTTAACCTCTGGCCTATGACAGGCAGTGTGCATAAAGGGTTAAATGAACATGCCCGCTATGGAAATTTCTTGGCCATTAACATTTTCCACTTTTCTTCAGTTGTATCGAATGCCCTTGTGATGGAGTAAAAGAACAAACATCAAAAGTACCTTTTAACTTCACAATTCTTTCTAAATTTCTTTAAACTTATAGGCTATACTGCTGATTTGCAGACTTCAAAGTACACAGAAGGATCAGGGTCAGATTGAAAAATTATTTCTTACAGTTTGATAAAATATGCATGTGAATCCTATGACCTGCCGGTGAAATTATTTATGTGTTAATGTAACTTTGTTACACTAATTGCACTGTTTAAAGGCCCCTTTTTTCTCCCCCTCAGAGCTTTTTCACTGTAAGTTCTGGGAAGTACTTTTTGCTTATTATTTATGCTGTGCTGTACAGATTCCATGTGTTGTTTATGAACTTAGAAATGTCAAGTTGTTTTTTGTGTGGGTTTTTTGGGAGGAATTATAGCGAGAACACTAGAGTGTGTTCCTATGGACGATGATTGGGACTTTGCATTTAACTTGTCAGTTTTTAAGTGTTTTGCTCTTCATTATCTATTGAGAACATCATCTCAATATATGGTAGTTGTGATAATTTTTCTCAGAAGTAACACTTTATGATTTTTCAATTCTTTTTCAAATGGGAGCTGCTCTTGGATAGAGAATAGAGGCTTTCTCCATAAATTCACCATGTTTTCCTGGTTTTCCAATATTTGTGGGGCTCCCATTAATAACAGTATCAGACTATCTATGCTTTTGTAGATTAAAGTTTTGTTCTTTTGTTTTTTAATATAAATTTTTGTTGGAATTGATGGAAATATACCGTTTGGTGGTACTGAACACTGTCTGTTCTACAATTTTTGTCTGTCCTTTGCAGTTTTCCTGTTAGATTTGATTGCTGATATGAAAGCTCTTAAAGCAGTGGGTTGTCTTTAATTCTTGGTTATGTGATGCCTACAAAATTATTTATAATAGTCTCCTTGACTTTTTCAGAGATTTGAGGCAGTATTGTGAAATGGCTAAGAAAATAGGCTTTGGGTTTTACCATTGCCTCTCAAACCTCTATGGGCATATGAATCACAGGAGGGTCTTTTAAAAGGGCAGAGTAGGATCAATAAGTCTGGGGTGGGGCTGGAAGTTCTGCATTTCTAATAGGACAGTCTATGGACCACACTTCGAGTAGATTACAGTCCTTATGTACATTACTTCCTAACTGTGTGACTCTGAGCAAGACACTTAACTGCCTTTTAGTTCATTTTCCTCGTTTGCTGCATACCATCGGGGGGCTGTGAGGATTAAGTGAGAAAATGTATGCACAGAGCCTGGCACATTGAATGTGTATAATAAAGTAAATGGTAGCTGCTGTTATTTACCATTGTCTTTATAGGTAGAATATCATTTTAAAAGCCTGCTGAGAAGCCAAAATTGTTGTATGGTGACTAAATCTGGTTTTGGAACAAAAGTCCTTGGTTGAAGTTCTATCTCTCCCATGTATTGCTGTGGGATCACAGACAGGTCATTTCATCTCATTTTCATGGGTTTTATTTGTAAAATAAGAAAGGGTTGGGCTAGAGATTGATGAGGTTTCTTTCAACTTGAACCTGTGACTCTATGACCATTCAATGGAATATACTATTCTGTTGTTTAAAATGTTGACATTGAATGAGGTTTTGTTTTGTTTTTTTTAAAAAAATATCTTTTTTGATTTCAGAGAGAGGAAGGGAAAGGGAGAAAGAGAGATAGAAACATCAATAATGAGAGAGTCATTGGTCGGCTGCCTCCTGCACGCCCCCTACTGGGGATCGAGCCCGCAACCCGGGCATGTGCCCTGACCAGGATTCGAACCTCTATCTCCTGGGTCATAGTTTGAAGCTCAACAGCTGTGCTGCGCCGGCCAGATAAGTTGTGTTACGTTTGCATTGTTTCTTCTCTCTGTAAATTCATTTGACTTAAATTTGATTTAAATAGCCCTTAATAATTTCTCTCCTTGCCCCCATATGTTGGTTATTGTTTGGATGAAGAGTTCTGGAGGTCTGTTGGGGCTGCAAATTGAAGCTATAAGTAATTATGAAGTATCCAAAGAAAGCTCAGTCAGAATATCAGAGAAACCACTGTGTAGCTGAAGACAAAAATTGCCTTCAGCTGCTTTTTAAATGATTGTATCTGAACCATTAAGATACCTTATAAAATCACTCAGAATATTCCCCCAGTTGCTTGAGTAATTGTCCAGAGCTTGCCTCTGAATTTTAATCTTAGACAAAAGGCATCCCCCAAATATTTTAATCTGAACTACCAGCACATTTTGGAAATTATATTCAATTATTTAACATGCCAAAGGCATCAAATGTAAGTGGTATCAACAAAGGGAAAATATCTTTATTAAGAAAATGAATTGCTACATGGATAGGCATTTGGGAAAACATCTATTATACAAGATTTGTTAGTCATCAAAATTTTCTTAGCTGCATTATTAGCTTTAAGGTATAAACTTGACTTTGTAGTAATGAATAAATTGAAATTTGTAAATAGGAGATAAGAGAGTTGATTTTTATTAATATGGAAAAATTTCTGTCCATTTCCAAAAAGATTTTAAAGTAGCTGGAAGCTTTGTTAAAAATGCAGTGTTGACCAAAAAAATGGTGAGATTGCTACTCGCACACACTGCCAATAGGGGAATGCAAATTTGTATGACCTCTCTGGGAAGCAACTTGTCAGTATCTCTTAAGAGTCTTAAAAATACAAGGTGTCCCCAAAAATGTATACACATTTTGAACAATTATTAATTCCAATGGGTTAAATCTGAAAAGAAAGGGACATCAATTGAGCTATTGGCTCATTTTTGGGGGACACCTTGTATTAATATTCTTTGAACCATTAATTCTACTTTTAAGGCTCTGTCATAAGGAATTAATATATAATGAGAATACAGATCTTTTGAGGATTTTAATAATATTATTTTAATAGTGATATGTTAGACTGTAAGTTCCACGAGGGTAGTGATTATGCTTGTTTGTTCTCATAGTTATATCATTAGTGCCTAGCACAATTCCAGGTCCACACTAGGCATTTAGTAAATATTTACTGAACACATGAACTTAAATGTCCAACAATGGGCAATGGTTAAATAAAAGATGGTGTATCACACATGATGGAATACATGCAGCCATTAAAAATGTGCTTATGGGGAGTTTTAATTATATATAAAATGTTTATTTAAAAAAACAAGACAAAATTCTATATATGACATAGCATGACATAAACTATGCAAAAATACATATCTATAAAATTAAGACTGGATGAAAAGTCATAAAATGTCAAGAGTGTTCATGTCTGAACGGTAGTTTGATAGGTGGTATATTTCTTTATTTCCTAAAATTTCTCCAATGTACATGTTATTTTATAGTAAAAAGGTTTTTTCCCCCTGTTAAAGTGCAGTGTTTTCCTCAAGCTATTGAGAAGATCTTTTCTAAGTCTAAATAAGAAGGTTCTTTTTCTCTTGACTGTATGTCAAGCTCTTTGTTTTCTCTGCTTTAAAATGAATTGATGAGACCTAAAAACATATGTTTGCCTGAAGGCTTGCACGCAAATGTTCAAAATAGCATTATTTATAGAGTCGCCTACAAATATTCATAGCTACATTGTTAATAAAGACTTGTATGCAAATGTTCATAGAAGTATTATTCATAATAGTCCCAAAGTGGAAACAACCCAAATATTTATCACTTGGTGAGGGGATCAAACAAAATGAAGCATCTCCATACAATGGACTACTACTCAGAAACAAAAATAAAGGAGGTACTGGCACAGGCTACCACAGGGATGAACCTCAAAAACATTACGCTGAGTGAAAGAACTCAGAAGCAAAGACCACATGCTAGATGATCCCATTTACATGAGATATCCAGGAAAGGCAAGTCCTGGGAGGCAGAAAGTAGATTAGTGGGGGTGGGAATGGGAAGCAGCTGGAAATGGGCAGGAGGATTTCACTGGAGGGATAGAAATGTTCTAAAACTGGGTTATTGTGATGGTTACACAACTTGGTGAACTTACTAAAAAAATCTTTCAAATGTATGCTTAAAATTGGTGAATTTTATGACATAGAGTTTAATGCAGTTTTAAAAAACCATAATGGCATTGGATCAGTAAAAATCCACATAGTGTGAGGATGTAAAAGTAACATATAAAAAGAATATGTACAAAAAGCAGGTGTTGTGCATGTGACGGCAAAACCATATGTTTTCTTGTTTTATGAAAGAAAAAACTTGCTTTTTCGTTTAGATGCATTAAATAATTCTTTAAGAAAGAAATACGTCTAAGATAGTTCAAAAATACAACTTCTGTTACAGAACAATTATTTGAGGTTTCATTTAACGTGAAATTCCTGTGTTGCCACTGGTGTTCTATGAATTTCAGTACCTAATTATGACCCTATTGTACATTTTCTGCTTCTGTTCAGGAACAGCCCTGGGTTTATGCTGGGTGAGGAGCTTCCTTTGATTAGAATTACATTTCCCCAGCACTTCCCAGCCTGTGAGACTCTTCCAATGGAGATTTCCCCCTGGGAAATGGTTTTCTTCAAGTCTAAAAAACTCTCTTTGCTTGATAGTTTTTTAGTTCAGTTTACAGTGAAGTTACTAGTTTAGGAAAAAAAAAAAAAGCCTTTTGAGTTGGTAGCTTGTTCGTCGATAGTACAAGTTGTCCTGGCCTCTGTTGGAGAAACAGAGAGAAGGAACAATAGCCGAGGGTCCAGGCAGGGCAGATGGCATGTGAAAACCAGGCCAGGCTCTCTTCCTCTGAGGCACTGTGGGAGGCTTGAGTTACCCAAGGTGGGGCTGCCCCCGCTACCCCCCAACCCATGCCTTCCCAGTTACAATTTGCCCCACGATAGGATTTCCTCTGCTCTACAAACATTGGTGTTTCCCCCACCGTGGCTTTGAATGCTGCACTCTAATGTAATAGGAGATCCCAATTTGAACAGCAGAGATTGATTTTACTGTTGTTGCAAAAGGACGGGAGGTAAGTGATCCCCTAATTCCTGGACCCCTTAATGAGCTGGCATCTCAGCTTTCTGGAGGGTGTCAACTGCCACCTGGAAAGAACAGAAATTGAACTACTTTTACAAAAGAAAAAGGGAGGAACTTGCCTTTCATTGACCATTTAGCTGTTATTTTAAACCAACGTTTACTCTTACTGTAGGCTTGTGTTCCTAATTATAAAGGCCACTTCCCTTACCTCAACCTCACTTGAGAGCAGTGCAGGCCAGGAGAGGTCTAGACTCAGACACGGAGCAGATGTCAGGCGGGCTGGGGGCTCAGCCTGGAGGTAGACCTTCAGATCCCTCCGTTTAGTTTTGAGAGACTTTTGTTTCAGAATGGGTAGGCAGAGTCACTTCTCTTTGCCTTCAAAGTCATAACTGTACAATAGGGACAAGGTTTCCTTTCTTTTACTCCATAGTGTTTGACGTTTTCTTCAGACCTCTAAGTGTGTGCCCAGTGACTTCTGACTGCCGGTTAGTGGTATTTCTGTTCTGAGGACTTTATTTTTCTGAACCGAGGATGAAAAATTAGGGAATCAATATGGGTCCTCAACCCCCATGCACCAGCGCTCTAACAATGGCTCTCAGGCATTGATATATAAATGCCCTGATTCCTTTGCCCTTGGGTGGATTACTCAGAAGCATGCATTTTACCCCATTTCTGGGGTTTGCCTGTAGGATTCATCTTCAGGTCGTTGCTCTCCATGGTAGCTGGTTTCATAGCACAACTTATGTTGGCTGCTTTTCTTCCCTGCATTACTTTCCGCTTCTCTACCTGTGTTCCCTGCACCTCCCCGATACACCACTGGCACTGAAATCCTCTTCTCAGGGCCTGTTTCTGGGAGAACCGAAATTAAGGTGCCCCTAAGCTTACTTTGAAGGGTAAAGTTGGGTGGGGAACAAAATTGGAGCTCTGAGTTCTCCAGAGAACTGTCCTCTTCTGCATGGGTAGGACCTATAGTACTGTAAGATTCTGAGTTTAGTTACGTTATGACTTATAGCTCTTTTGTGGCCTGGCTGGATACCCAACTACCATGTATAAAATATTTTTACAGCAAATCTGTTCCAAATTCCAAATAACCCACTTCCAGATTAATCTAATGCCCACACTTAGTTACCTGTATTATTTCAACAATGTTTTTGAAAAAATAATATATGTAGTTTTTCAAAAGCATCAAAATTAATGTGGAATATGGACAAGACTAGAAAGCACAGTCATATTGAGACAGTTAAAAAATTAAAATTGAAAAAAAAAAAAGAGAGAGAGAAAGAAATAATATGACAATTTCCAGATTAACTGGAACAGAATTGTGATTAGTATTTCCAGATAATTCCTTCCTTCTCATATGTTATTTCTTCATTCCACAGTCATTAATTGGGAGCCCACTATGAACCATGCACTAGCCTGAGCTCTGTGAGTGTAAAAATGAAAGACATAGTCCCTGTTATTGTGAACCTATGGTCTGGGAGGAGCGCTAACAAGTAGGCAGTTATAGTAAGAGTAGGGTAAGTGCTGGGGCAGAGAGAGAAGCACAGATGCTCCGAGAATGCAAGAGCAAGGGTTTGGGTCCCAGAGAAGGTGAGGTTGGAACTAAGTCTTAAGGATGAGCAGAATTATCGAGGCAAGGGGCACTCTGACTAAGGGAAGCAGGTGTGCAAAGACACAGAGGTGGGAGACAACACAGGCTCTTAATTATCTCCCAACATCTGTACTCCCTTCCTTCATTTTAGAACTAAAAGTTGCAAGTTTTAGCTGAGCACATAGACACCCAGCTAGAGACTACATCTCCCAGCCTAGTGTTAGGACTAGTTCTGGTTAATGAGATCTGAGCAAAAGGGATGTGGGTTGTCAGTCTCCTGGAATTTAGATAAGAAAGGAACATCTGTCTGCTATGAATCACAATGTTTTTGTTTGTTTTATAGTGTAACTAATTAACTGTAACTAATGTGGTAGGATCAAGAAGTATGGCTGGAGTTCAGTGTGAGAGGAGAGTGGTGATGTTAGGTATGGCTAGAAAAATGAAACAGGAGCCAGATCACGAAAGGTCCTGCAAGTCATGCTAGGCTGGTTGGATGGTCATCCAGAAGCCAGTGAAAACCCTTGGAAAGATCCTTGATCTTGCTGGAGCTTGCAGCTGACTATAGTTTTTCTTTTTTTCTGAGATAAGAATTGCAAAGAATTTAAGAATCTTGGATAGGTTTTTAGTGTTGCTTGCCTTGCTGTTTCAAGTTTGGTCTCCTTTAGAACCCATCTGGTTACTCTGGTTGTTTATTGGCCTATGAGGAGCACACAGTGTTCTGGAGCAAGTATATGGGGAAAGGTAAGGAAGGAGGGGGACAGGGAGAGACCAGCTGTGATGGCTCTTGGGTAACACTTCCCTTCTGTGGATAACATTTTCCTTGGACCTCGGAGCGTTTCCAACTTCTGAAGGTTCCAATGCTGGTAATTTTGCCCAGTGTTCTGGGAAAACGGGGAACGTGCTTGGGGTGCTGGACTAGTCTAATTTAACCCTGTGTGGGAAAGGGCCAGCAACCTCATGGGGCCAGGTCGCCTTCCTCACTGTTTCAGCTCTGCCAGGCTCTCCCAGGGCTCCAGGACAGTTTCAGGGGCTGGTGCCACGACACGTGGACCGTACTGTATTCCCTTTGTCAATCCAAACTGGAGGTGCTCAGAGAGAACTTTATTTTTTAAAAAAGCCACAAAACCCCCCAAATATATATATATTGGTCTAGCTATTGTGCTGTTAAATGACTATGTATTAGATCATATTCTCCCCTTCCCCCCACACCCCAGAATCCTAGGAATAAGTGACCTTACAAGGCATGGATTTCTTTTTTTGTTTAAGAATATGTTTTTATTGATTTTTAGAGAGTGAGGAAGGGGGAGAGAGAGAGAGGCATCAATGAGAGAGAAACATTGATCGGCTGCCTCCTGCATGCCTCCTACTGGGGATGGAGCCTTCCACCCGGGCATGTGCCCTGACCGAGAATTGAACTGGCGACATTTCCAAGCACGGGACAAGGCTCAACCAACTGAGCCACACTGTCCAGGGTGAGGCATGGATTTCTTATCTTAAAATAATTTAAAAATTGTTTACACAGATGTTTTGCTTGGCACAGTTTTAAATCGCTGTGCCTGGACCCTCTTCCTTTCCTCAGCATGGCCTCGGGGGGAGGGGGGGGCAGAGTTTTACTGTTTGCACTTTAGCATGGTTGGTCTGGTCAGGCCTGGAGGAGCTCAGGGCTGGGAGTGGGTGAACAGCCCAGAAGGCTGAAGTTGGAGGAAGTCACAGTTAATACTCCTTTTACTCAGAGTTGTCCTTTATCAGAGTTGACCAATAGAGGGACTGAAATGTCCCACCAGGAAATAATGTAAAGTCAGTAAAAGCTGAGCCCAGAGGTCACATTTCAGTACTCAAAGGTTCAGGAATGGTAAATTTTGTACATGGGAAAACCACCCCCCAAATATTTTATTTTTAATTTTTGTAAAATACACTGACATAAAATTTGCAATCTTAATTACTTTAAGTGTATAGTTTAGTAGTATTAAATATATTCACATTGTTGTGTAACCAATCTTATCTTGCAAGACTAAAACTATGCCCATTAAACAATAGTTGTCCAATGAAGTAATAATAATAATAATAATAATAATAATTGTGTGTTTATAACTTTTTTACCTGAAATATTTTTTTCCACCTCCTTATGGCTAACTCATTTTTCAAGCCTTAATTTATATCCCCCTTTTCAGAAAGCCTTCCATTACCACTGTGTTATATTGGACTATAATTGTATGTTTCATTTAAACTCTAAGCTCCTCAATGGTTGGCTCAGGGTTGGTCTTATTTATTGTTGTCTCCTCAGAGTTTGTATAGTGCCTGGATACTTAGGGGCTCCACAAGTATTTGCAGAATTGAAGACCATCTTGAATATGACTAAGACTAACATAGATCAAAGTGAAGTGAGTTGGGATGAAGTTTAGACAGGCCACCTCTGCACACAAGCTGTGTGACCAGAGTCTGAATGAATTCTCCAAACCTTTTCTGGTCTGCTTCACCTGGGATAGAGAGGAAGTACCAGGAAAATAAAAACTTCTGAGAATGACCCTGCTTTTGGGATCGGGAATTATAGGAACACCCATGCTTATGGGGGAAGGTAAACAAGATTGGGAATTAGGAGGCCTGGGCTGGACCCTGTTCTCTACTCATTACCTTTATGATCTTAGACAATTCATACACTCTGTCTGAATGAAAGTTTCCTCATCTATAAAATGTAGATAAAACAAAACCTGCCCACCTTCTGTCATAGAGCTGTTATGAAGGTGTAAACAAGCTTTATGAACTACAATATACTATATAGGCCTTAATTATTAGAACTATAATACTTCAGTGAGAGTTGCTACTTAGGGAGGGGCAAACAAGTTCCCTGAGGCAGACAGACTCCAGAGGTCCCAAGTTCAGTTTCTCAGAGAATTTTTCTTGGGGACTGAGCTGGGGTTTGAGAAAAGCCTGACTCCCTCAAAGAGAATGGTCAGCTTCATTTTTTGAGACCATACTGCTTAGCCTTCAGGGATGGAGCAATAAAGGTGTAGTATTAGACAACAAAAACGGTTTCTATGTAGAATTCAGATTTAGGGGAAGTGGGATTAGTGGTAAGGAGAAAAATTCTGGAGTGAGGGCTGGGGACATGGTTGAGACTATTTCCCATGCAAAGGGAACCTAGGCAAGTTTGCTCCTTGGAGACTTTCTCCAGATTGGTGTCTTGCTCCAAATGAGCCCCTGTTTAAAGTATAGTTGTAGCTTGAAACAGTTTCAAAAAGTCTGAAAAGAGGAGTAAAAATTAAAAAAACACACACACAAAACAGTCTGGCTTCTCTGCAGTTTCCAGACTGCTTCTCCCTTGTTATAAGAGCTAGCCACTTAAGGGGGACCATGCAGTTGCTCTAACTTTAAATTTAGACTTGCAAAGTTAAACGCTGTGCAACCTGATCTGAATAGAAATGTGGTCACAAAGCGTACAGAAAGTCAATGAAAACAGGATTTTAATATTTTAGGAGCCATTTCCTCCGCTGCATTGGAAATTCAAATAGAACAGCACGGGGGCATGGGAATTGGAAGCAGAATGTGAAACCTACCAGGACAAAAAAGCGAAACAGATATGCCCAGTTTCACTGTCCATCATAAATGAGGAATCGTTAATAAACAGCTCAAGTATGGGAAACCCTTCTTTCCCATTTTAATCTCGAGGAGCGAAAAGCAAACTTTCTTAAGAATGCAGGTGAAGTTCTGACACTGGGCAATTTTGGCCTAGCTATTGTGCTGCTAAATGTTTATGTATTAGAACATATTCTTGGAAGATGTCTGGAACCCTTTGGTAATTTCAAATCACTTTCCCGTCCACATCTGCTTCCCATTATAAATCTCCTCAGATTTAATTACTTTTTTCCTATTGCTCACTTTCTCATTGAAAAACAGTTAATATATTTATTTAATTTTACTTCCTCCCCCCTAGCTCCCCCCCCCCCGCCTTTTAGATGTGTATAAAATGTGGCTACTACCCAGAAACACCCAAATGGAGAGGAGTGATTCTTAATGTTAAAAAAGCAGCAAACTCACTTTTCCTTTGATTCAGAAAATAGGGCTGTCAGTTTGGTAGGTGAAAATGTGTATCTGAAGTCTGACAAAATGCCAACATATGACATCAAATTGTAGGCCAGGAATACTCCTGCCGCGTGGATGCCCCAGTGACATGTTAGGAATGCGTTTGCTGGGAAGGCATTCCACCCAACACAGATCCCTCAAGGTGATTAATTGCCTGATGTGTCTGCTTTGTGCTTTGAACTTGAAAAGCCTAATGTAAATACAAAGTATATCATGATGGAGATGGTGCTGAGGATGCTAATGACAGGATGATAGATCAGAACCTTAGCGAAATGTGACTTTAAGCACTTTAACAGAATTCAGTATTTTTTCTTCTTCTCTTGACACAAGGAAATAGTGTTTGAATCCATGCAGGAATTCACTAGTTTTGCTTCCAATATGGTATATTGCTCTACTCCCATTCATAATGATTTTCAGCTTTTCGCACACGGTACACAAATTATTGTTTCCCAGCTTGACATCTGTTTCTCCATCCCTTTGGCTGCCATTAACAGCCAGAGAAAAGAATCTATAAAATGATGTAGCCTATAGTTATCTCTAAACAGATTTAATTGGCCACACCTTAAAAGGAGTTCCTTCTCTTGAATATATTGTGCAACCAGATGCTTTGTACCCCTTCCCCTGCCTTCCAATCAATTTGGGGCCTAAGGCTGGTGTAATCCATCGTTGACAGATATGTTTAATGAGCCTGGCTTTGAGCATTCATAGCTGAGGGACTGTGGATTAGGTTTTATCTTATTTCACATCTTGATGAATAATCTGGGAGGAGGCTTCAACATGCTAAATGGAATGAAATTTGTAGCGTGAAAGAAGCTGGGAGACGTTGCAGAGAGAGAGGGAAGCTTAGGAAGGCCAACATGGGGCGAGCAGGTGGGGAGGCCTTGCGTGAGCTGGCCCTTTGGCACTGCTCTGGAGAGAGGCTGTGTGGAGGGTGGGACTCCACGGAGCCAGAGTGCCAGACCCTTTCCTGGGGTTGCCACACTGGATCTGAAGGGCCGCAGCTGTGTGGCTGTCCAGCACAGACCTCTTTTGCAATGTGTTACTCACTTTTAGTTCATGCCAAATTTGGGAAAATAATCAGAAACATAGGTTTTCCACACTAAGTAGGAAACCAGAGTGTAGAACTGCTCCAAGAGACCTGGAGGCAGCACTTCCTTATGGGGTGGGCTGTTGGGAAGTGTTTCATGAACAGGCTTCACTGCGCACACAAGTGGAAACTCTTTGCTCTGGACACCTGAATTCCCGTAGTCTATCAAACAGCTTCTAAAGCTGTTCCTCTACTGGAGGAGAAATACAACCTCAATCTGCCTCCAGTTGGAAGCACTCTAGAATGATCTGAAAAGCTTGATCTCCTTATTAGGAAAATCTTAACTTGTTTGCTCTGGTTCATAAACCCATTTTTGTGGAATTAGTAGAGGCTGTGTACTCTGACTCCCTTTCCTTTGGTTGTAAAAATGCTTTTGCCATATTAAATTAATTAAACAAGGAGGCCATTAGACTAAGTTGACTCCAGTGCTGTGGTGGCCTATGAAAGAAAACCAAACTGTAAGCCTGTAAATGCAAGGTTACGAAATCAACATGCTACGAACAACCAATTACAGACAGCCAACTAGGCTTGAAACTATAGCCAATCAAATCATTTCCTTTATTTTCTTTTGCATGTTCTCTATAAGTCTTTCTCCTGGCTCCTGTTGGTACAACTCTCCTAACCACTTCAGGTTTGGCACTGCTCAATTCCAATTGCTTTTTTTTTGCTCAAACTCTTAAAAATTTTAATATGCCTCAATTTATCTTTTAACACCCACAAGATATGAGTTTCCCTATTGTCTTGATTTGTGTGAGGAAGACTGGTGGGTCTGTATGAAGCAAAAATGGAATTAGATCACACATGGGATGGCTAATTTACCTAATTTACCCTCTTGTTTTGCTTTTTGCTTTCCAGTGGTCACTTACAGGAAATGAATATAATCTTAGAGCAGGATAGGAAGTTAGAGATGGAGTCAAAAGTTCTTCTTTTACAAATAGGGAATGAGAGGTTTGATTTTGACCAAAGTGACCAGGATCCAAATGAGTGGAGCTAGAATGTGAATGGGCCTATGAGGCTCAGTCCAGCCTACCTCCCTACATGGAATCCCTGAGCTGCCCAATATTTAGGTTGTAGAACAAATGGAAGTCTAATTGAGATGTCCTAGGGAGAGCCACTAGGTAGCATCTGGCTTTTGATTTATTGGTGATAAGACTAGAGATTTTGAAGATTTAGGAAGAGTCTTATTATGCATCCTATGGGATAAAGAAATGCTCCAGAGGTGAAGAGCCAGTTACCTTTTGAGAACTTTGCTTATAAGAAAGGTTTCTCCTGGAATTCTCAGAGGTTCAGAAGATAAGAACAAACCTATGAGCATGGGGGAAGATTCAGAGAAAGAACACTTTCACTGTTATCCCATGATTTTATTCTTACAAAGTATTTCATAATTACCTGCCAATTTCAAAGCCAGTTCTTTGGCTTGGTGAATAAAGGAAACTTCCATAACATCTGGAAAGATGAAAATGACAAGCAAATTATACTTCCCAATGAAACCATTTTGTTGTAAGCTTTTAACACATTGGTTAACAATCTCAGTGCATTGTCACTGAAATGATTTGAAGAGCCTTTCCCATCACAATTAGCCACTTCAGAGGAAATTGGAAGATGGGGTGGGAGCTGTTAGAAGCAGTAGGATGGAAAGGATAATAGAAGTAGACATTTTCATTTTAGTGTTTTGAAAATTTCAGTTCAGTTTCAGCACAGCTTGTACTGTGTATCTGGCAGATTAACATACCCTTACAGCTACTTATTCATCATAATATTTATCTGTGAGAAAAAGTGGTTGTAGGCTTTAATTTGTTTGAAAGTTGTTCTTATGTCTTGGAATGAAGGGTACTGGACAAAAATAAATATAAGCATAATTATTTTTATTATCCTTTGTTTAAATTCCTAACTTCAAAGAGCATTGATGAAGGAAGGGCTCCTAACACCTAGGAGTTTATGACAGGCCTCTGAAGTACAACTTTTGATAGACCCTAAATAGAAAAAACATGCCTTGCCAAGGAAAATAGACTTGATCTTTAAAATTTTTTATTTCCTATGAAAATAATGTTCGGACATGGCCTCTTATTCTTAAAAATTTGCTTGAATTCTATGAGTATTATACGTTTGAAAGCACATGGCCAAGGCTGTGTGGCATGCACAGGTGAAAGGAAAAGGCCTACCTGAAAGAGGAAGTGAACAGTGGAAGGGAAAGCAAAGAAAAAAGAAAATCCAGGTGGAATCAAAGGAGGGGTAAAAATGTCAGCGGAAAAATAGGAGAGTCCCAATCTTCTTGAATATTTTATAGTGAGCTTTAGAGTAAGCTTGATCACCCAAAGGACACACCACAGGGATTAGTGTTCAAAAATGAACAACAGATGTTGGATGTCAACAGATAATATCCCAGTGGGTAAAGAGCATTTAGGGTGAAAGAAAGTAAAACACATTGTCAGGTGGTCTCTGTACTTTGGGTAAATCTTTGATGAGGAATAAGTTTCTTGTGCAGCTATCAGAGATTCATTGGAGCAACCCAATGTTTTTTTCTAGTTAACAGGCTCCAAAGCGAACATAAGAGAAAAATTAATTAGGTGATGGTCACTTACAGAATATCTTCTATAAATGTCACTGTGCTTTCACGTAAGCCCTTCCCTGAAGGGGATTATAACCAAGAATGATTATCTAATTAACAAGTGTCTTTGGGCAAATTGGCTCAGGTGAGGAGGAATCATCAGAGCTTCCTCAAATACATTGCCCCTGGCCATTATAAGGTGGCTGACCTTACCTTCTTGATGACTCTTTATGCCACTACTGTGATTTACTCTCTTTATAGTGTCCATCTGAAATTTTGTGCATGTGATTGATTTCTTGTTATCTAAATAACCAGAATACAAACTCCATGAAATTAGGGACATTTGTTTTCTTCATCATAGTCTACCCAGTGCCAAGACTAGTGCCTGGCATGTAGCCGGAACTTCAAAATGCATCCAGTTGTATTTCAGACACAATATTTAATTTTAGAATTTGAATGAAGAATGAATTTAATGAATTTGAGTGAAGAAGTCACTATGGTAAACAGGGAAGATAGAAGTCAGGGAGAAGATGGAAGAGAGAGACAATTCATAATTTGTATTATCCTTCATGTTTCTTGACTTACAGGTTGAGTGCAGACAGCCTCTGGTCAATCTGCATGTCTCTGAGAAACTTGCATGAAAGGACAAGACAGGCTGGAAGTGCTACCTTTATTTCAGGTGAAGCCACTGAGCACCAGATATGCCCATCAGGTCTTAACGTGGATGGAAAGGTGACCCAAGCCAAGGATGTCTACCTTTTTGAGAAAAGGAGCTACTTTAAATCTCTCCTGAGTCTTGAGTATCTTGAGATGTGAGGGATGAAGACATTACTCTGGTAGGATGGGTGGCAGGGCCAGTCGACCCTGGAGAACTGGTGAGTTGGTTTCCAGTCTAGTTCTAAATCCAAGTGTTGAGGTTGTGAAGACCACATTGCTTTAGCATTAAGAGTTTGTTGGGACATGAGTTGAACCTATAGGTAAACCTATTCCACTTCAAGAAACACCCCTTAATCTGAGAGTCTGCCTAGTTTGGTGTTCGAAAAATTTTTTTTTCCTTGCAAATGATAATGATGAAAGGTACTGTTGTTTTTGATAGAGATATAGCAGGGATCAGGAACCAAAGATCTGAAAAGGGGGTAAGCAGACAAGGCAATAGGAGTCAGGAACTCTTGGCAAAGTGAAAAGGTAGAGATACAAAGGAATGAGCAGCAGCCATAGTAATAGTTTTTTTTCACTCTGTGTTCCAGCAGGGAGACAGGTGGTGAGAAGACAAGAGGGGCTGGGGAGTCTGTAATCAGGTGGGGGAAGGTAGGTACAACTTCTTACATTTGCCGTTTACAAGACCTACTAAGGAGCTGCTTCTTTACCCTGCCATCAGAAAGGCATGGGTTTGGTTCCGAGTTCTTCTCTTGGCTTTCACAGGAGTGCTATGAGAATTTAACTGTAATAAACCATATGATGAGTGCTTAGCAGAGTCTCTGGAACATAGCAAATTAAAAAAAATATTACTACTACTGCTATTACTAGTAAGTAGTCTCATTAGTACTAAACCACCACTACCAACCCCAAAGCAGGACCCATAATCAGCTTGGGAGCAAGATGAGAAGTAGATCTAAGTGTTGAGGGATAGAGGAGTCCCAAGTTTGCCGCAGAGGAGAAATGCAACCCCAGTGCAACTCTAGGTTTAAAACAGAGAGGGAGAGGGAGCCCAACAGCTGTCAATTGAGGGTGTGGGTAAATAATTGGGCTTAAGTTCTCCAGAGAGGAAGGAAAAAAAAAAAAAGCAGATTTTATAAGAAAAAAAATCACTGGAAAGATAAAAGTAAGTAACTAGAATGACAAAAATATTAAAAAAAATTAATGTATAAATTTATATTGCCAGATTACAAACAGAATCTGTGTCAAACTATGATCCTTCCTTTGAGATGAAGATGCCATCGCCAGTTCTTGAGTGTTCAACACACCTTGGATTTAAATTAAGTGTATAAATATCTTTCTTATATCTGGATTAACCAGTTTTTAAACTAGCTTTTCTGTCTTGCAGTTTAAAAAATGATAACACAAAGATATTAGTAATGACAGTAATATGTAATTAACTAGCTATTTTAATTTGATGGAAGAACAGAGCCAGTGGAGAAAGTAATGAGTCTTCCATTAAAGCAGAGGGTGGATAAGACAGGATGGAACTGGGTGTATGTCTGTGATCCCAGAATTTGAGAATCCAATAAATCATTCACTCACTTATCAAACATGAGTGAGCACTGGGAAATGCAGGTGAGAATGAGTTTCAAAACCCCAGCCTGTAAAGAGTTTACAGTCTGTTGAGTAATGAAACATGAAAAAACAATTAAACGTAATGTAGGAAATAAGGGCTCAGATAACATGCTATGGGAACCTAGAAAAAATGCCTAACTTGCATTATGTGGTCATTGAAGGCTTCCAGAGGGAGAATGCAGGCTGAGTCACCTGAACAAGAACTTTCAGGGTACATTTAGAGGTTGAGGGTTGGAGGGCTGAGTGGGGAAGGACTTTTTAGGGTAGAAAGCTTTCTGTAGAGAGGACAGTACCTTCGGTGTGGCTGGAGGATAGGAACCTATGGGGGAATGGCAGAAGATGTGGCTAGGAAGGGGCTGGATCACAAGTGGATTGCTTCAAAAAAACTTGGATTTATCCTACAGGTGGGGAAGGAGTTTGACCAGATGGTGTTTTAGAAAGACACCCTAGCACTGATGTGGAGAACAACTTGAAGGGTGTTGAGGCTGAAGATGGGACTCAAGGTAGGAGGCTACTTCATGGTGTAGGTGAGGTGTCACAGACCATAAACTGAGGCAGTGGTAGTGGGAATGGAGAGGAGAGAGAGGGACAGGGCTTGGGATGTGTGTGGCTGGTGATGGGTGGGTGATGGGGACGGGAAAGGTAATCCTAGATTATGTCCTGAATTCTCTTTGGCACTAGGTAGATGGGAAAGCCAATCAACTATTTAGAGGATACACGTAAGAGTGAAGGACCTTCTTTGAAATATACTCCATTCTCTGAATAAAGATCAATAAGAGGATTTGGGCCAAAATGCTTGCCCTGTGCTTCATAATTTCCCATCTCCCAGACTTTGCTATTTCCTTCAATGAGAATGTCCCTTGTTCCCCCCAGTGCTTCTGCACATTCAGAGCTGTCTATTCTTTTAGGTCTAACACAAATTCCAACTTTTTCAGAAAGCTTTCTTGGATTCTCCTCCAGCCCAAAGTAGTGGATCATTTTCAGAATGTGGGTTCTGGAACCAGACTGTGAGGGATTAACTTTATCACATGTGAGCTGCGTGATCTAACCACTCTCTGCTTCCATTTTCTCATTTGTAAAGAGAAACTAATATCAGCACCTACCTTGCAAACTCATTTGAGTATCAAATGAGTTCACTCAGATAAAGCAATTTGAATAGTGCCAGGCACGTAGTAAGTGCTCAATATGCACTGGGTGTTACTATCACCTTTCTTAAGTTTCTAAAAAACACTGCTGGGAAATATTAGAATGAGAATGGACTAAGTTGGAGAGGTAGAGTGGAGGGCCTTAAGGACTGGATATCATCAGCACATCCTTTCTGTGCCCAGGATGAGCCTAATATTGTGTGGGAAGATGGTTAGCACTGGGAACCAGGAGCCATTGGGTGAACTAGATCTGAGCAGGGAAAGGGCAGAATCTGGACTGAGGCCTCAGCAGAGCAGTAGGTGCTGTGTCTTCCGACCAGCCAGCCCCTCCCTGACTGCATGACCCAACGGGCAGAGCAGCCTCTGAGAAAGCAGATACAGTTGATTAGGGGCCACACCAGTGGTGGGGGGAAGACAGTCACAGGGCAGGAGGCCAAAGTAGAGATTCAGGTGGGTTCAGATGAGCTCAGAGGCCAGGCATGTCTTCATATCTTTTGGCTTCCCTCCCATTTCTTTCCTTTCTGTTCACTGTCAGTTTTGTTACTCTCCTGCTCTTCTTTCTCTTGTCTTTGTCTCCCCTCTTCTTGCCTTTTCATTTTCCACATGTTATTTTACCCTGTCCTTTCCCCTCTCAGCCACCCTCTGCCCAACACAGAAGGCTTTTCTCCTCCCTGTCCTCAGCTTACCCTTGACCAACTCTGTCCTGGGTACTTTTCTTTCTTTTCCTATGGCCCCTGGAATGGGGTGGCGTTTTCCATTATTAGATGTTTGCCTGCAGTTTTGGAAACCCTCCTGAGCTACCTTCCTATCTGCCCCAAATCCTGCTCTAAAATTTCTGTTGACAGCGTCAGTCCCCTTCTTTGCTGTAGTGGCCGCTGTTAGCTTTCAGGCTTAGTTACTGTCTGCGTTGTGCAAATCGCGATAGGTTCGTGGAGTGTGTCCACTTGTTTCTCTGGCTTTCTCTAGCTACATTGCTCTTGCTATTCTCCACTTATGATATATGCAACCTGAGGCCACACCTGCTTGAGTAACTCCAAAGCTGTGCTTCTCTGTTGGGTGCTTCTGTCTCCTGGGGAGCGTTTGGCATTATCTGGAAACATTTTTGGTTGTTGCAATTGGGTAGGGAGAGGCATACTGACATCTAATGGGTCAAGGATTCTGTAAAACATCCTACAACGCATAGGTCAGCCCCTTAATCCCCCACCCCCCACAATAATTATTTAGCCCATTATGTCAAAAATTACTGAGATTGAGAAACCATGATCCAAAGGTATTTATCTAAGAGCTTGCAGCTATGTAGATAACCAGATTGTTGAAAACCAGATTAAATTGCAATCAGTTAGGAAAAACTATGGGGCATCTTGAGATGGCAAATAGTAAATGTGCTACCTTAGTAACAACAAAATTAATTCTTTGGGCTCTACTTATCTGCTGATTTTTACTTATAAAAATTATATTCATTAGCTCCCCTACTCCTCCCCCCAATCCTGAGAGTTTGGTATAGAGTATATCGTGAATATAAAGAAACTGAGGCATAGGCAATAAGATGACTTTCCTTAGGATCCCAGCCAGACACAGACTTACGGATTTTCATCCACGGCAAAAAACACAGGGCTGTTCACACAGTTTAACTGGAGCTATAACGGCAGAAAATAAGGGCAGGGACCAAAGCTGCAGTCATAAAGGAAGAACTCTCCCAGTTCTCTATTTGGTATTTAAAAATAGGAGAGAAAACGACATAGCTTGAATCTGAGCTAATGCTTGCTGCTTTGTGAATGCTCTTACAGTCATCGCCTTCGAAACGAATTGGCCCTCATCTACAAAGGTTTCTTTTTTTTTACTCTCACACACTCATTTTTAATGGCTGGTGTGGCATCAGTTGTGCCCCTGAGCTGTAATGAAGCACTCTGCAAGTCACCACACGCGAGTCAGAAATGAATCTCACGGAGAGGAAAGTGCTGGAACGTTAATAGGTTTTAATCCAAGGTAAGCAAACCTACTGAGCCACTACCATGTGCTTTGAAAATCTAAATGTCATAAAAATTTCATCAGTTTTCTCTTGCCTGCAAATAAGTTTTGGTTCAGAGACAGCCAAGGAGGGATCAGAAGGGAAAATTCTCAAACACACATAGCTGCCCAGGAGCACACCTTGAGGAGTTTACAAGCACCGTCCAGGCAAAACAAAGAAATAATTGATGGAGCACAAGGGAAACCGGCTTCGTAGTGCAGGCACCTGAAAAGCCTGTGAGTGCAGCAGACATCTTGCAATATACTTGATCCTATCTTCAGTATCTTGTGTGGAGAAGGAGCATTGAAATCTGAGAGTCTCTGTTATACGGGTTTTCCCCTTAGGTTTTTAAGTGAAAAAGCAGTGTTTGTATATTGTACTTTATTGCACTAATACTAGCCAGGTTACAGAGTGAGATTTAATTGCTAAACATTCCATTTTAAACTTCATTTTGCACAGTACCTTGGCAGCTTTTGATGGCTGCTTAACCATTCAGAAAACAACAATCTCTGAATATTAAAGTAAAACAAATTGGTTTCACACTGGTGAGGCTTTCTACATATATGGCAGTCTGGAGATATATTTTGAATTTTCTTCCTCTAACTAGTGGGTGACCAAGAAATATAGAGATAGACTCAGGGCCTCCCCTTCAGGACCTTTGGGGGCTATGGCCGCTGACCTCACTTTCATCATGCTTCTCAATGCTTGATGTGTTCACTGCTATAGCAATTATGGGAACGTTCCTCTTCTCTTTAATGGGATGAAAAATATGTACCCAGTCACAGCACAACAGATTCAATTAAGCTAAATTATAAAATATTGAGCCTTTGCAAAAGAAATTTAAACATTTAATCATATTTTTAAGTTTGCAATTGGACATCTTTGCAAAGCATACTCTGCACGAAGCATGGTTCAAAAGGCATTGCTACTTTATTTAATCCTTATAAAACTTTATGTAAGTACTGTTATCATATCTGTTTTAAATGAGGAAACTGAGGCACAAGGAGGTTAAGTAATTTTCTCAAGATCACACGGTTTACAGGAGGCATAAGTAGAATTTGAATCCAGACTGTCTCTGGCGCCTTCGTGTGCTCCTAACCATTCGACTTCACTGCTTCTCAGAGCAAGTAGTGTGGATGTTTAATAGTGGATTGCAATAATTTTAGGGCTTTTCTGATGCATTTTATTATTATCTAAGGTTATTAATAATTTGCAGCTACTCACAGCAAAAACCCGATGGGTCAGAAAAGTTTGGTCCCATTCAAGTTTGGTCCATGACTCCCTACGGATGTCCCCTTCTTCAGATTTAGCAGCCTTTAAATAGTGAAAATGTTGGTTCTACCAATCTTTTATGGAAACCAAAGCGACAAATGAGTCTTAGATCATGGCTGGAAGTTCTGCTATGCTTAAACATGGTCGGGAGAGTCAGGATAGAGAATAAAACAAAGTTCAATGTGTTCCTCCTAAAACCTACCATATTATGTAAACTTGGGACAGTCACCAGTAGTCCTAATGACTAATTCCCATCTTGTGGCTTTGGAAAGCAGAAGAAATAGAGGAAGGTAATGGTGCAAAAGGTCGAGGATAACGCTTCTTATACTTTAATATGCTTGTGAATATCCCAGAGATCATGTTAAAATCCAGATTCTTTTTTGTAGGTTTAAAAATTCTGAATTTCTATTAAGCATCTAAGGATTGCTGATACTACTCCTCCACGGACCATATTTTGAGGTAAGAATCTAGAATGAACCAGCAGCAGCACCATCACGTGGAATCTTGTTAGAAATGCAGATTCTTGGGTTCTATTCCAGGCCCACTGAATCAGAATCTATATTTTTACAAAATCTCCAGGTGATTTATATGCACTTTGTTTGAGAAACACTGATCTAGGGTATTCTCCAAACAGTGAAGATGGGCTTAAATCATTAAGCACACTTTCAAATGAATTGGCTATGGTGGGAAGGAAGACAGAGATTATATAAAGTTCTCACTAAAAGTTCCATTCAAGTCTTTCAAATATCTCTTTTCTTTGTGATCATGTCAATAGCTGAAAAAGCTCCTGTAATGCCACATTCAATGCTTGTTTGCAAAAGTTTGTAAAATACTTCTTTTAATAGGGATTATTCAACTCAAGTTGTTTCTCCTTTAAGATCAAGCTATAACTCAAACGCTTGAACATTTAGAATTTAGAAGAATGATGAGAGTCTTTCCCACCAACCTCTCTACCTCTGGATGGCAGAGTCCTAAGTTCTGAGTCTCCTGCAGAATGTGCTATGGTGCTGTCAGCCTGAATTGGGATGGTCACCAGCTTGCCTCATCCAGAGATGCTAGGGAGCTTGCACCCAACACTAACCATTCTTGTACCAATGCCCAGGCCCCTATGGCGGCAGAGGATGCAGACCTAACCTCCTCTTTCAACATGACTGGGAGCTGCCCCAGGTGGCAGCTGTGTTGGGGCAGGTTTGAGAAGAACAATCCTAGGTTGGCTGGGGGCTATGGAACAGTGGGGACTGAGAACCCATTCCAGGGAGGTGGAGAGGTGGTGGGAGGTGGTAGGACCATGCTAAGGCTTCAGGTCCCCAAAACATGCTTCATTGTCCCAATAAACTTCACTTACAAAACACAAACTTCAAAGACCAAATCATTATAAGCCTTTTAAGACAATGACTGCAGAGCATTAAACCCCAAGTGCAGGACCCTTCAGAGCATGGATGAAGTTGTGTGCAACTACACTGGTTGAATACACATGAAACAGGCCCTGACTCTGGAAATTGTCTGGTATTTTTGTGTTGATGGATCAGACAGTCTAATGCAGTGGTTCTCCAAGTAAGGCCTGGCCCAGCAGCATGAGCATCACCTAAGAACATGTTAGAAATGCACATTCTCAGGCCTTCAAATTATGGGAACAGAATTTCCAGAGTGGGGGGATAGCATCATGTGGGTTTAACAAGCCCTCCTGGTTTAACACATTTGATTTAATGGTTCTGATCTAATAGTTCTAAAGTCTTCTGCTGAGGGAGGATTTTTTTAAATCATAAATTATTGTTGCAGAATTCTCAACAGTTATTTGGAGGTGGTAGAAATGAATTGTGGGTCACATAAGTATTCTCTACTCTTGAATGTTTTTTTCAGTAGGGAAGCTCTGTCATGGCGGCTGAGAGTTGTAGGGCTGCTAATAGTTGTTTGGTGGTGCATCTTGAGTTGCTGGGTTCCTAATAGCCATTTGGAGGTAACAGGGAGGCCTATCTATTGAAGTAAATCAATGTATGGGTAAGAGTGACCAAGAACCTTTAGCATGGCGGCTTTGTGTTTGGTTCAGCCCCAGAGAGGCATGAGTTCAAATCCCAGCTCTCCCTCTAACCAACTGGCAACGCCTCAGAACAATGATCTACTTTCTCTGAGCCCAGGTATCTCCAGCTATAAAGTGAGGATAATAATAGTGATACCTACTTTCTGGCATTCTTGTGAGGTTTGACTGAGCTAATGACTGGAAGAACTTATCATTGTGCCTGATACATAGTTAGCACTCAACAGGTGGTCAACAGATGGTAGCTGTTACTGAGGGAACAAAACTCTTGTGTACTGACCTAATCATATGATATAGTTACATATTTATTAATTTGTTTGGTAGTGATGATTACTTGATATAAATGGAAACATCCTATTTCCATAAAGGTCAATGGGATATATATCCATATGTGACTCACAACAATTCTGTTATCAGACGCTCTTTTCCTCCTAGAGGGTTTCCAGGATGCCACCTGGCTCACTGGAAGGTTAAGTTTTCTTCTTTCCTGAAGGACTAGCAGCTCAGTTCTTTCCTAGCGCCAGCTACTTTTGTGCTGAGCATACGTAATTGGAATTTCATAGGCTTTCTTCTTCTTAGCACCCATCTATTTTCTAAATCAATGACTTACAAAGTAAAAAAGATTCCCTTAGGTAAATATTTGCTAGGCAGGCCCATCTTGCCTCGCTTTCCGAGCAGGGGCAAAGACTCCCTTTAAGCCTGGTTTTGAGGAGGATGGTGGTGTATTGATTTGCTGCCTGCTACTTGCTCCAGCACCACATCCGTTATAGGGAGAGTGGAATTATCCCTGTTCAGATTTATGTGAGCCTTCCTTTGTGTTTGGGTCTGAAAACCAACTCCAGGCTAATTGTATTCTTCTTATTGAATAATAAATGAAGATCAAGCTCAGCTCTGAATTCGAGCCAACTTGAGTGTGAGTTAAATTTCAAGGCCAACAGGCTTTTTCTACAAATAAACACTGCTTTTAGATTAGTTAAAAACCAAACAAAAAAAGCAACAAAAAATAACCCGGAGCCCAAACGATTTGACAGTAGAAGCTTACTCTCTTTAGGGACTTTGGGTCCCCAGTGGCGTTCATCTGTTGTAGGACTTTTAATGCTAAGGGCTGAAAACAGTTACACCCCGGCTCTCCCTGCTATCGATTTTCCTCACACTGATTTAGTGTGGGGCCTCTTGGCATCTCTCTACCACTTCTAGCAGCTGAGCTTTGGCCCCAGAGGGCTTTATTTAATGAAATCTTGGGGCTTAGACTGTGAGAAAGCTGCCCCAGGAATTGAAGTTGTAGACACCCCCATGGAGAAAACATGAAGACAAGAGCCATGTGCTGGGTCCAACCAGGGGATGTGATGATGATATGAAGCCTCCACTGAAGTATTTGTTTTAAAGAGAAGAGGGAGCAGCAGTCGTCAACTGACTGTTGAAAGTTAACAGAAGCTCTTGTTACTGAAAGATAAAGTGCTTACATGAAATATGTATAAAAGTAGCACTGGGAGAGGAAATCAGAGGGGAGGGGAGCCACATATTCTAATTTTGGAGAAGACTGTCTCGCTGTGTATTAGAGTCTGGTTATAGATAGTGATGATCTTTGGGTAGAGTTAAACAGAAACATTTTAAAAAATAAACTTTTAATTTTAGAACAATTTTGCATTTACAGAAAAATTGTGAAGATAGTACAGAGAATTCCCCTATGTCCTATACCCAGTTTCACGTATGAGTAACATCTTAAGTTACTATGATACATTTGTTACAATTAATAAACCAATATTGAAAGATTAATATTAACTAAAGCCCATAGTTTAAGACTGTACTTCATTTTTTACCTAATGTCCTTTTTCTGTTCCAAGATCTCACTCATGTTACATTTAGTTGTCTTGTCTCCTAAGGCTCCTCTGGGCTGTGATAGTTTCCCAGACTTTCCTCGTTTTGGATGACGTTGGCAACTTTGAGGCATACTGGTCAGATATCTAATCTAATGCCCCTCAGTTGGGGACATGGGATCTGTCTCAGGCTTTTCTCGTGATTAGACTGGGGTTTATGTGCTTTGGGGAGAAGACCACAGGGGAGAAGTGCCATTTTCATCATATCATTTCAAAAGTATATGCTATCCACATGACTTGCCGCTGCTGATGTATTTTTTCAATGGAAGACTGATGGAAATGGAGCAGGTATTGAGCTGCTCCATTGGGAATTAAGAAGATTTTACTCTCCAAATGTGGCATATTTCAGTGGACAGTAAAAGGGACACATTAATGAACCACAATATTAGTGAACCACGTCAACTCTTATCTATTAATGATTTTTACAAGGGAAATATATGTTAACCTTGCTTCTCAAAAAAAAAAAAAAAAAAAAGAGAGAGAGAGAGAAGAGGTAAAAAAAAAACAAGTGAATGAGGGAAAGAATGAAACATATTTGAGTCCAGTTTTGGTTGCAAAAATGAAAGGGTTCCAGTTTCTCAAACTAGTTTTTCGCTGCAAAAAGAACTGAACCTTGTGTGCGAGCAGATTTCAAAGCCATAAGTCTGGAACTGAGGGACCCCACTTTTCAGAAAAGTTCTGATTGTTCCAGAGTATAGATCTTTAGGAACTAACTGGACAGTGGTCTCACTCTCTGTGGCTCACCTATCCAGAAGGGTATTGATTTTATTTTAAATTTTAATTTATTTATTTATTAATTTTAGAGAGGATGGGGGGAGAGAGAAAGATTAGCTGTTCCACTTATGTATGCATTCATTGGTTGATTCTTGTATGTGCCCTGACCAGGGATCAAACCCACAACCTTGGTGTATCAGGAGGATGCTCTAACCGAACTACAGGCCAGAGCCTCGATTTTTTAAAATAAAAATAAAAACCAAAAAAATGTTTGTGCTTTTGGTATATACATTCTTCACCTCATTCATTTGTGTCAAGGATTTTGTGCAGTTTGTACAAGATTTACAGTTTCAGGCCCCTCGTGCCTCAGAAACGATGTCTTTGGTTACATTAGCAAGACTAGACAATGCTTATCATGGCTGGGCCTCCAAAGTCACCCACTTGAGTAACTGGAGTGAAAATAAGCATGGAGGACTAACATGCATTCCTGTTGATGGCATGGACGACCTTTCAGGTTGTTGAAGGTCACAGACAGCATCTTCTGTTTAGAAGGTTGGGGGAGGAATCTGAAAGGATGTGTATGTGCTTTCTGGGGCTGCCATAATACACAGTACCACAGACTGGGTGGCTTAAACAACAGATACTTATTTTCTCACAGCCCTGGAGGCTAAGAGTTTGAGATCAAGGTTTCATCAGGGCTGTTTCTTCTAAGGCCATTCTTCTTGGCTGGCAGATGGGTATCTTCTCTCTCTGTCTTTACATGGTCCTCTTTTTTAAAAAAATCCTCAAGTATATGCTTATTGGTTTTAGAGAGAGGGGAAGGGAGAGAGAGAAACATTGATCAGTTGCCTCCTGTAAGTGCCACTACTGGGAACTGAATCCGCAGCCTTTCGATATGTGGGACAACACTCCAACCAACTGAGCCACACTGGCCAGAGCTTCCATAGTCTTTCCTCTGTCTGTCTGTGTTCTAATCTCCTCTTCTTGTGAGACTAGTCATATTGGATCAGGGCCCACCCTAATGACCTCATTCAACTTTAATTACTTATTTAAACAAAGGCCCTCTTTCCAAACACAGTCACATTCTGAGGTGCTATGGTTAGGGCTTCAACACACAAATTTTAGAGGGGCACAATTCAGCCGATAAAGGGTAAAGGGTTCGATAAAGTGCATGCATCCTACCCTCTGGCCCGGGTTTCCAGAAGTCTGGGATGACTGACATGTGCTGCTTTCTTATGGCTGGGCTATTTGAGGGGATTACAACAGTGCAGAAAACTGTGAGAGGGAGCACTTCACGTGGGGAGAAAACGTGCTGTGTAATACGGCTTTGTCGGCAGCCCATTTCCGGATGTCACCTGCGGAGCTTGCACAGCTGTTCTGTCATTGTCCACATCGTCAGCCTGAAGGCTGATTTCCTGGTGAATTTTCACCTAATTTTCTTTGCATCTGCCTTATAAGGGATAGTTTCATTCCTGCTCTTTAAAAAAAAAAAGCATCAGCCAGAATACTGATTTATTAATTCACAATGAGAAATAGAGTCATCTGGTGCACTGCATACTCCAGCTCCTTGACCAGCATGTGCTTTCCCTGCAGGCATATCTAAGCAGGAAGCCAAGTTATTTTCAGAGGGCAGCTCGGTGAGCATGGAATCAGGCCAGGGGAGTTAGCTCTGAGATTCGGCATTCCTGCGCTTTTTATTTTTAGGCCAAGCAGCCCTGAGCGGCATAGGCTCGCTGCGTGGGGCTGGCTGCCTCTGCCCTTGCTACTGCCCCTGACTTTCCATGGTCCCCTCCGGTGAACAGCTCTTCAAGCCTGACCCCGCTCAGCCATCTCCTCGGAAAAGCCTTCGTTTTCCCAGGCAGAGGCAGGTCCTCTTCTTCTTTATCCCCGAAGCACTTTATGCCAAGTGTGTGTTTTGCATTCTCTGCTGTGGTTATTGGTTTACTCACCCGACCCCTTCACGGAGCCCTGAGAAACTTGAGTGAAGGGATGCTTTATTGTGTACAGTGCATGGTAAATGGTCAGTGTTCAGTAAATACTGATTAATAGCAGTAATAACTATGGTAATTTACATTACACTAGGGCTTTTTTTTTTGCTTTATAATTTTAAAACACTTTCCAATAAGTTGTTCATAAAACATGATCTTTACACTAAGAGCGAAGTGAGATAGGCAGAGGAAAACATGCTTAGAGGTTAAATGATCTATCTAACTCTCAATAAATGCACTTTCCTCCACACCTATTTGTCTTTGGGACTGACTCTTGTCTCCCTTGTACCCTCTCCATCTTTGCCCAATGGGCAAGGATGTCCATGCTCAGGCCGTCTTCCTATTTCCTTAGTTTGCTTCCCCAACCCTTAGGATCTCAGGGCCCTCTGGATGCAGGGTGTTCTTCTGAAGGGACCTTCCCAGCCCTGTCTTACTGGGGAGAGAGTTCTGCACTCCAAAACCCTTCTCTCCCCTCTTCTGAGCACCCATTGCCTTCTCACACATCTCCCTTCCAATTTCAGGTCAAACTCCCATTCCCTCAGAAATCTAGTCTTAAGAAGAAAGTAATGCAATTAAATTTAATTTACACTAAGATGTTAATAACCTCCTAGGGGTATTTGCATTTTAAGATTTTAAGAGTGAATTCCTTATAGCACAGTTCTGGAAGCTGGCTACATTTTACCATCTCTCTCTCCATATATATACACACACACACACACATATATATGTATATATGTATATGTGTATTTATATTTACATATCTCTCTCTATATATATTCCTGTGTCTGTGTGTATGTGTATAATTGTGTTAACTATATTTGGTAAAATTTCCTGGGCCTTTAGAAGCTATTTCTTTCTTTATTTTTAAAAGAAATTTCTATACTTTGCCATCCAGATGCTACCACAGATGAGTTCTTCAGATGATCAGCAACTAGTCATTGTAACCTTTGGGGAGACACAGTGCTTCATGGATGAGTCATTAGCTCTGGGCCCAGAGAACAAATCTGAAGGACCTTTTCATATCTTATAATTAAATACATTCTGCAGCTTGAAGATAAACATGCTGATCTGACAGTGAGTTAAGGAGGTTTATCAGCATTTGTGCACCTGCAGCGTTACACTAAAAGACATGACTTCATTATAACTCACTGTTCTTGTGAGAACAATGAGAAATGGTCGTAGGTGTAAAAAAGAAAGACACTACTAGACGGCAGTTTTAAGCTCATCTTTGAAGGGATGAACTCATTCTATCCGACATGTCCAGCTGTGCAAACAGCAGCACTGAGTGAGCTGCAGTTAGCTGTACTAATACATAGGATTAGAACGGAGGCTGAGCCACATATAAATGATGTGAATGCTTAATATACTTGAATGCTATGAATGCTGCACAGAGGGGGAATGAGAGCCCCAGAAGTGACAGAAGATATTTTGCTAACTGTCATGAAAGGAGATTGTATTTTCAGGTCCTTCTAGGAACATTTCTCTTGCCAGAGACTTTGCCTTTTGAGGCCAATGTTTCCTAGGATGAAAAAACAATACAAAACATCAATCTCTCAAAAAATTCCACAGGGAGATAACAAGGGTTGCCTCAGTTACCATTGTTCTTTCATAAAATCTCAGAATGGGGAAACTCGTGTGTGTGTGTGTGTGTGTGTGTGTGTGTGTGAATTCACATACAGTAACATCTCAGGCTACAGGAGAGGTGGGGGGGGGGTCGGGGAAGCATTAGCAGTGAGAGAATAAAAGTTAAGGGCCTGGGCTACAAGACCCAGACATGAAAGGCACTAGAAAGTGGACTGAACGAAGCAGAATTCAGGTTCTAGAAGTCTTGGCGATAGATAGAAGAGTCCAAGAGCAAGGTAGACCTTAACATTGTGCCTACCTCGTCTGAGAATGTGTTTGCTGGTGCAAAGAGATTCTTTATGTGCTCCCTACCCTTGGTGGGAGTTACAGCTAGTCTGAACTGAGCTCCTTCATGGAGCAGATGGAAGGGGGAGTGTAGTGGATGGAACCCAGCAAGTCCCAAACATGTGTAGACTCATCCTCCACCCTCCTGGCACTTCCATAGAAAGAAGAATGAAGGATTCCATGCCCCCTCCTTTCTTATTTCCCTACAACTGCAAAATGCTAGTTATCTTACAAACTTTTCTGAGTAGTGTAAAATATATATAGGTTGATTTCTCTATTAGTTCTAGGAGCTGAATATTGTTGTCCATGTTCCAGGACCTTAACAGACAGCATTCTTCCGCATTTGATTTACACAGTAGTAAAACCTTTAAGACAATATACATAAGTGATCCGAGGAGACCAGGAGTGCTTCTGCAAATTTTACTGCAGCCTACAGTTACACTTTTCCTTATTTTAGTCATGTGTTACAAAACTTACATCATCTCTTTGTCCTTGGCAGAATGCATGGCAAGAGCTAAAACCATCTGCTTTTAAAGAAAGTTTACTTACGTAAAATGTGTGAGATAGAGTTAGAGATAAGGTAAAAGATACAATTCCACGTTGCAAATGATCGAAGTGGTCTTTTTAGAAATACTGGTAAATTCTCTTGAGAAACATCATATATTCATTGTTGATGTCTCTAGATAACCTGTAAACTCCTTTAAGAATGTTATTTGCTTCTTTTATATCCCCTATCAACCCAACACAACACTCAGCATGGCATATAAATGTGAAACACACATAACTAGCACAATACTTAAATATGCTCATGAATTTCTCTAAATTACATCACTCTTAGTCAACTCCCTTGGCAATATATTTAGGTTTATCCATTTCATGCATCACAGGCCATGTAGCCTAGGATTTATTGGCATGTTAGTCAATAAGTGACTGAAGTTTATCTTTATTTAATGAATCGTCGGCAAGGGAGATCACAGATGACAAGTGTTCAATTTTCAGAAATCTCTTGCCCAATCTGTCTCTCTTCCTTCTGTCTTCCTAATTATTGATTTAACTTATGAGCTCCTCCTCCCAATTTTTCAGCCAGCACCCTTGGGAGTTCCCTCTTTTAAGAATGTTCTCATTAGAGTCAATAATTCACCATGGCATATTATATGGTGCCCTGAATATCTATAAAGCTGTTCTTTCATGTTGTACATCATGGGGTGCTCAAATAATTAATTTGACTAGCTATAAAGAACAATACCTTCTATTGTGAGTGCTATTAATGTACTATCCACAGAGGCACATGTATGGACGTGGCTGGGAAACAAGCTCTGCAGGAGTGTTTCTCAAGAGATTTTAATGTTGGAGTCAGGTAGTTCTGTTCTTGGACCTATTTGGAAACACAAAATAAAGTGTAATTGTGATTTGGAATTAGTCAAATTGACCCAAATACTTTCTTTGGGTGTTTCTTCTTTCTTATTCAAATTTTTAAGAGGAAAAGAACTCTGAAATGCTTGCTTGGAACAAAGTATTCCAAAGACATAACACTGAGAACCAAGAGAAATCCCAGTGTTCTGTCTCTCACAGTGACTCAGAACTGCCTCAGTTTAAAATAGATATTTGTATGAAAATTAAAGATTTTTAATTAATTTATATTAACAAAGACTATTCATATCCCAATTTGGCTAACTAAAAAAGGTAAAAACAATATGCACATTAACATTTTCACTATTGCTAAGTGAAAATCTAGACTCCAATTTAGTTTGAAGCAAATCAGTAATAATTTACATAAATAAAAAAGTATCTTTTTAACTTCTGTGGTATAATTAAGAGTCAGGGCTCCTAGATTCAAATTCTACTTCTGCCGATAACTAACTAGGTGGCTTTGAGTAAGTCACTTAAGTTAACCTAGCTTTAGTTTCCTCAGGCCTATAAAATAGAGATTAGTTCTTTCCAGTGTTAGTTTCTATATTTCCATTTATCATCATTACTTAGATCTCTAGTGAATGAATCACTCACTCAATTGGAATAGAAAAATTCAATAGCCATCATTTTCTTTCTTAAATAAATCCTTCAGGCAGGAGATATTTATGGAACCAAGAGATGAACGAATTATTGTCAAAATATGTATATTCCCTTGCATGAGACAGTTCCCAGGCTGAAACTTTTGCTTTATTGGAAACTGGCTTAGGAAACCCAAGCCAGAATGTAGAGCTATTTATTTCTGGGTCTCAGTGGGAGAAAGTCTTTTATATATTTTTCCCAGCTTTATTGAGATATATATATAACATTGTGTAAATTTATAGTGTATAAAATGTTGATTTGATGCACTTATATATTGCTAAATGATTATCACCATAGCATTAGCTAATACCTTCCTCACCTCACATGATTACCATTTCTTTTTTGTGGTGAGGACATTTAAGATCTACTCTCTTAGCAACTTCTGAGTAGATTAACTATAATCACTGTGCTATACATTATTAGGTCCTATAACTTATTCATCTTATAAGTGAAAATTTGTACCTTTTGACCAACATCTCCAAATTTCCCCTAGCCCCAGCCCCTGGTAATCACTTTTCTACTCTCTTGAGTTGATTTTTTTATATTTCACATACAAGTGATATCATACACTATTTGTCTTTGATTTATTTCACTTAGCATAATGCCCCCAAGTTTCATCCATGTTGTCACAAATGACAGGATTTCCTTCTTTCTCATGGAGGAATTATATAAAATTTTTTTTAAAAAAATGTATCTTTATTGATTTCAGAGAGACAAAAGGGAGAGGGAGAGAGAGAGAGAAAGAAACATCAATGATGAGAGAGTCATTGATTGAGCCCACAACCCGGGCATGTGCCCTGGCCGGGAGTCGAACCCCGATCGCCTGGATCCCAGGTTGACGCTCAACAGCTGAGCCACGCCCGGCCAGACGAGGAATTATATATATGTATACTTACCACGTCTTTCTCCATTCATCCACTGATGGACATGTAGGCTTTTTTATACTTTGGCTGTTGTGAATATGGGAGCGCAGAACTTTTAGAGATCCTGTTTTCATTTCCTTTGGAAATATACTCAGAAGGATTGATGGGTCAGATGGTAGTTCTATTTTTAATTTTTTGAGAGGAATCTCAATAGTGGCTTTGCCAATTTACATTCTCACCAACAGTGCACAAGAGTTCATGGGAGCAGTTCTTAAGTCAAAAGAACGGATCTGGAATCAGAGTAGCCACAGACTTTAGCAATATGTAGCAGCAGGGCAGGCAGAAAGCTGGTGGACAAAAAAATGTTGTTCCAGAAACCAGAGGCTAAAGTGCCCTACACCTTACCAGCTGAGGACACCTCCACCAGGTAACTCAAGCCACACCCATTTGCTCCATCCTTGGGTACCATCTTGATTGAAGGCAAAAGTCTGAAAAACTGAAAAATCTGAGACCGAGCTTTCTGTTCTGGAGAAACTAAGCTCTACTTCAAGTAGGCTGGACATTTATTTATCTTTATTTTCTATTACCCAGCAGGTAGCAAAGACCCATTTAGTTATAGACAAAATAAAAGAGGTTGCATTTCTAAATTTTGTGCACATCCAAGAGCATTAAATTTTTGTTCCTGGTATACACAGTTGCCTACTGTGGCACAACAGATAATATAACAACTGTATTTTATAGACTAAAACAGTCTTCCAAATTTAATATTGTAATCTTAAGTGAAGAAAGGGTATTTCTTGAAGATTTTATCATATTTGTCACCAAAAGTACTTTGTCTCCAGGCGTATCAATCTGGGGACTTTTCCTAAGAACCCAATTGGCACAACTTTTTGGGATTAATAAAATTCTGTTCCCAGTGGTTTCCATTTCTGTTTTGTGCACAATTCCCCACTGAGTCTTTGATGAGTTTCTATTCCTTGGGGGCCCAATTGTTTTGTGAGTATGCTGAGGATCCATATGTCTTGTCACAGGAAGATGATTTCTTCTGATAACATTCCCCTGGCACCTGAGGAGCTTATCACAGCCCTCTGTTTGGCTGTCTCTGTTATGTTGGCATGGGTCCACAGCACCAGGAGAGAGAAGATTGTAATTTACAGGGAACACTTTATTTCCTCTTGGGAAAAGTGAACATGACTCAATGTTAGGAGGGGAAATTCTTCAGATAGATAAAGAGAATGAACATCCGCCTACCTCTTTTAATAGTTAAAACACATTTAATGGTCTGCCTAGCCTCCCCCTCCTCCAAATATTATTTTGTATTGGTTTCAGGTGTACAGCATAGTGATTAGTGCCCCGGCCTTTTTGTTAAGAGATACTGTTTCCACCTCCAGAAGACCTATGAGGTAGGCAGGGACAAAATGGTGAGGTCTCCTTGTGTGTTGGTTGGTGGGGGAATTTCTGAAATAATGGTCCTGACTTAGGGTGCAGGCTTAACCTTCTCCCTGTTGAGAAGCTTAAAGGGAGATGACAAGATGTTATAGACTGATCAGGTAAAGCATCTGGATTTATTAATAGGTCTCAACCTATTGGATGGGAACCTTGTTATTAAATAGGCGCAAAAAACGTATCCTGGTCTGGAAGGTGATGGCATGGTACTAGGCGGGATTGGGGCAAATCCAGTACTCTGTTTACCTTTGTCTTATGCTGTCATTGCTCATCTGAACATCTTAATTCTTTTATAGAACTATAAATTGAGAGTTAGGGACTGTGTTGTGCTTTTTAAAACAAATTTTAATTACTTTTTTTTTTTTTTTACTCTTAAGAGTACAGCTTAGCTCTGGGTGTGTGCTCAACAATATTGTAGATGCCTCATAAATGTTATTTTTTGAGTTGATTGGTTTGCTGCTTAAATGTAGAGACTCATTGACTCTAATTCAGCAGTTCATATGATCTCTAAGGACACCTATACCCACCAGATCAGGGGCAGTCACATGTTTTGCCTTAACTTCTTTTCTGTAATGAAAGCACATGTTTGCCAATGACTAAGGTAGAGGAAATTTTTTTGCTCTGTTTTCTCTAGACTCTATTTTATACTTAAGTCCACAATGAAGGATGTGTCATGTGGCAGACTACTACTTGTCCTCCAAAATCCTTCTCCACATCTCCCTTCCTTAGTAATTGAACTCTTAATGTTTTTTTGCAAGGTCCATACCATCTCAGAATGCATATTATAACCCCCAGCCTCTCATATAGTTAGATGTGGCCACGTGGTTCAGCTCTGGCCAGTGAAATGTAAGTGGAAGTGCAACTTTTGGATATTGTCCTTAATGGGCGGGGGAAAACCTTTCTGCCTTTCTTTCCTCCTTTGGCTTCCTGGAATGTGGATGTAATGGTTGGAGCTCCAGCAGCAATCATGGGTCATGATCTTGGGAATGGATGCCATGCATTCAGAGTAACAAGGTAGAAGGTGCTGGACATCCTGGCACCATGGATCTTCCATGTTGTCTCTGGGCCACCCACTTGTGGACTTCTATTGACAGAGAAATAAACTGTATCATTTAATCCAGTTTTAATTTTGATTTTAATCCTAGTTATAACCTAATTGTAATTGATATGGTACTTGCTTTATACAACACATAAGTTCCTGAACCTTGTTTTGGTAAATTTGAAGATATTTAAAATATAATAATAGGGTCTGGCAGGGCGTGGCTCAGTGGTTGAGTGTCAACCTAGGATCCAGGTGATCAGGGTTCGATTCCTGGTCAGGGCACATGCCTGGGTTGTGGGCTCGATCCCCATTTGGGGGCATGCAGGAGGCAGCCGATCAATGACTCTCTCATCATTGATGTTTCTATCTCTCTCCCCCTCTCCTTTCCTCTCTTTGAAATCAATAAAGATATATTTAAAAAATAAATAAAATATAATAATAGGGATTTTAGTCTTTAAGAAATCAAATAGCAAATAACAAATTCTTCTATAAAAGCTTTCCCTGTGTTTTTGTTTGTTTGTTTTTGTTTTTGTTACAAAACGGTAGTATGTTCTAAATCCTGGAACAGAAAAAGAGGACATTAGTGGAACTACTGGCATGATCGGAATAAACTCTGTAGTTTGATTAATAGTATTGTACCAATGTTCGTTTCTTAGTTTTGATAATTATGCTATGGTTATGTAGGATGTTAACAGTCAGGAAAGCTAGTTACAGGGCAGATAGAAACTCAACACTACCTCTGTTTTTGTGGTAAAATATAATAACACCAATTTCCCATTTGAACCGTTTGTAAGAGTACAGTTCTGTGCATTACATACAGTCGTATTATTCTGCAGCCATAACCACTGTCCATCCCCAGAACTTTTTCATCTTCCTAAACTGAGACTCTCTACCTGTAAACACTAACTCCCCATTCCCTGCCCTCCCCCAGCCCTGGCAACCACCGTTCTACTTTCTGTATCTATGAATTTGACCAATCTAGATACCTCATAGAAGTAGAATCATACAGTATTTTGTGAATGGTTTATTTCACATTTCATTTAGCATAATGTCTTTAAAGTTCATCCACGTTATAACGTGCATTAGAAGTTTCTTTCTTTCTTCTTCTTTTTTTAATGTTTCTTTATCCTTATTGTTGAGACCATTACAGATGTCCCCCCTTTTAGCCCCGCTGATCCCCTTCACCCCACATCCATCCCACCCCCAGGCCCTCCTCACACCAATGTCCACGTCCATGGGCTATGCCCATAAACATACAAGTTCCCTGATTAATCTCTCCCCACCCACACCCCCCTCCCTGCCTTCCCTCTGAGCTCCCTCAGTTTGTTCCAAGCTTCTATGTTACTGGATCCACTTTGTTCATCACCTTATTTTGTTTATTATATTCCACATATAAGCGAGATCATTTGGTACTTGTCCTTCTCCGACTGGCTCATTTCACTTAGCATCATACTCTCCAGTTCCCTCCATGCTGTGCCAAAGGCCAAAAGGTCCTTCCTCTTCACAGCCGCATAGTATTCCATGGCGTAAATGTGCCACAGCTTTTTTATCCACTAATCTACTCATGGGCACTTGGACTGTTTCCAAATCTTAGCTATTGTGAATTGCACTGCTATGAACATAGGGGTGCATAAGTTCTTTGTGATTGGTGTTTGGGGTTCCTTAGGATATATTCCTAGAAGTGGGATCACTGGGTCAAATGGCAGGTCAATTTTTAATCTTTTGAGGAAACTCCATACTGCTTTCCACTCCATAATGCACCAGTCTGCATCCCCACCAGCAGTGTACTAGGGTGCCCTTTTCTCCACATTCTCCCCAGGCAGTTGTAGTTTGTTGACTTGTTGATGGAGCCATTCTGACAGGTGTGAGGTGATACCTCACTGTGGTTTTAATTTGCACCTCTCTGATGATTAGCGACGTTGAGCATTTTTTCATATGTCTCTTAGCCATTTGTATGTCCTCTTTGGGGAAGTGTCTATTTAGGTCCTTTGCCCATTTTTTAATTGGATTGTTTGTCTTTCTTTTATTAAGTTGTATAAGTTCCATATATATTTTGGATATTAACCTTTATCAGATGTGTCATTGGCAAATATGTTCTCCCATACAGTGGGCTCCCTTTTCATTTTGTTGATGGTTTCCTTTGCTGTGCAGAAGCTTTTTATTTTGATGTAGTCCCATTTGTTTATTTTCTCCTTAGTTTCTCTTGCCCTAGGAAATGTGTCAGCAAACATATTGCTATGAGAGATGTCTGAGATTTTACTGCCTATGTTTTTCTCTAGGATTTTTATGGTTTCATGTCTTACCTTTAAGCCTTTTATCCATTTTGAATTTACTTTTGTGTATGGTGTAAGTTGGTGGTCCAATTTCATTTTTTTGCATGTATCTGTTCAATTTTTCCAACACCATTTATTGAAAAGACTGTCTTTACTCCATTGTATGTTCTTGCCTCCTTTGTCAAATATTAATTGACCATAATGGCTTGGGTCAGTTTCTGGGTTCTCTGTTCTGTTCCACTGATCAATGTCTGTTCTTGTGCCAGTACCAGGCTGTTTTGATTACAGTGGCTTTGTAGTATAACTTGATATCAGGTATTGTGATCCCTCCAACTTTGTTCTTCTTTCTCAAGATTCCCATGGCTATTTGGAGTGTTTTTGGTTCCAGATAAATTTTTGAAGTGTTTTTTCTAGATTTGTGAAATATGCTGTTGGTATTTTAATACGGATTGCATAGATTGATAGATTGCTTTGGGTAATATGGACATTTTAACGACGTTAATTCTTCCAATCCATGAACACGGTATATTTTTCCATTTGTTTATATCTTCTTTTATTTCTTTTTTTCAGTGTCCTGTAGTTTTCTGAGTAAAGGTCTTTTACATCTTTGGTTAAGTTTATTCTTAGGTATCTTATTTTTTAGTTGCAATGGTAAATGGGATTTTTTTTTAGTTTCTGTTTCTGAGAGTTCATTATTGGTATATAAAAATGCCATCAATTTCTGCGTGTTAATTTTATATCCTGCTACCTTCTTGAATTCATTTATTAAACCTAGTAGTTTTCTGGTGGAGTCTCTAGGATTTTCTATGTACAATATCATGTCATCTGCAAATAATGACAGTTTTGTTTCCTCCTTTCCAATTTGGATGCCTTTTATGTTTTCTTCATGTCTAATTGCTGTGGCTAAGACTTCCAGTACTATGTTGAATAAGAGTGGTGAAAATGGACACTCCTGTCTTGTTTCTGTTCTTAGGGGAAATGGTTTTAGTTTTTGTCCATTGAGTATGATGTTGGCTGTAGGTTTGTCATATATGGCCTTTATTATGTTGAGGTATGATCCCTTTATTCCCACTTTGCTGAGAGTTTTTATCAAAAATGGGTGTTGGATTTTATTGAATGCTTTTTCTGCATCTATTGATATGATCATGTGATTTTTATCTTTCAATTTGTTTATGTGATGTATCACATTTATTGATTTGTGAATAGTGTACCAGCCTTGCATCCTTAGAATAAATCCCACTTGGTCATGGCGTATGACCTTTTTAATATATTGCTGAATCTGATTTGCTAATATTTTGTTGAGGATTTTAGCATCTATGTTTATCAGGGATATTGACCTGTAATTCTCTTTCTTTGTAGTGTCTTTATCTGGTTTTCAAATTAGGCTAATGCTGGCCTCGTAAAAAGAGTTTGGGAGTGTTCCTTCCTTTTGGATTTTTTGAAGTAGTTTGAGGAGGATAGGTATTAATACTTCTTTGAATGTTTGGTACAACTCCCCTGTGAAGCCATCTGGGCCAGGACTTTTGTGTGCTGGGAGCCCTTTGATTACTGCTTCAACTTCACCAGCAGTTATTGGTCTATTTAGACTTTCTGACTGTTCCTGATTGAGTTTTGGAAGGTTGTATTTTTCTAGGAATTCATCCATTTCATCCAGGTTGTCCAGCTTGGTGGCATATAGTTGTTCATAGTATTTTCTTACAATCCTTTGTATTTCTGTTGGGTCAGTTGTTATTTCATCTGTTTCATCTCTTATTTTGTTTATTTGGGTCCTCTCTTTTTGTTTCTTAATGAGTCTGGCTAAAGGTTCATTAATCTTGTTTATCTTTTCAAAGAACCAGCTCTTGGTTTCATTGATCTTTTGTATTTTTTTTTTTTTCAGTCTCTATGTCATTTATTTCTGCTCTGATCTTTATTATTTATTTCCTTCTACTTACTCTGGGCTTTTCTTGTTGTTCCCTTTCTAAATTTTTGAGTTGTAGAGTTAAAGAGTCTATTAGAAGTTTTTCTTGTTTTTTGAGGTAGGCTTGTAGTGCCATAAACTTCCCTCTTAGGACTGCTTTCATTGTGTCTCATAGATTTGGAGTTGTTGTGTGTTTGTTTTCATTTGTTTCCAGGAACTTTTTTATTTCTTTCTTGATCTCTTTGGTAACCCATTCATTGTTTAAAAACATGCTTTTCAGTCTCCATGTGTTTAAATGTCTTTTAGTGTTTTTATTGTAGTTGATTTCTAGTTTCATGCCACTGTGATCTGAGAAGATGCTTGATATGATTTCAATCTTTTTGAACTTATAGAGATTTGTTTTGTGTCCTAACATGTGGTCTATCTTTGAGAATGTCCCATGTGCACTTGAGAAGGATATATATTCTGCAGCTTTGGGGTAGAATGTTCGGTAAATGTTGATTAAATCCATCTGATCTAGTGTGTTATTTAGGGTCGCTGTTTCCTTGTTGATTTTTTGTCTGGAAGACCTATGCAGTAAAGTCAATGGGGTGTTAAAGTCTCCGAGTATGACTGTATTGTTGTCGATCTCTCCCTTAAAGTCCTCTAGAAATTTTTTTATAAATTTACGTGCTTCTATATTGGGTGTATATATGTTTATCAGAGTTATATCCTCTTGCTGGATTGATCCCTTTAGTATTATGTTATGGCCTCTCTTGTCTCTCGTTATGGTCTTCATTTTGAAATCTATTTTGTATGATATGAGTATTATTATCTTTTCATTTCCATTTGCATGAAAATTTTTTTTCCACCCCTTCACTCTCATCCTGTATGAATCTTTTGTTCTGAGGTGGGTCTCTTGTAGACAGCATGTAGTTGGGTCATGTTTTCTTATCCATTCAGCCACCCTATATCTCTTTATTGGAGCATTTAATCCATTTACATTTAAGGTTCTTATTGAAAGATACTTATCTACTGACATTTATAGCTGTTTCTCATTCTCTTTATTTCTACGTCTAATTATAGCAGTCCCTTTAACATTTCCTGTAATGCTGATTTTGTAGTGATAGAGTCTTTTTACCTTTTTTTTTTTGGTCTCAGAAGCTCTTTATTTCACCATCCAGTTTGATTGATAATCTTGTGGGAAAGAGTAGTCTTGGTGTCAGATCCTTCTTTTGCATTACCTTGAATATTTCATGCCATTCCCTTCTGGCCTGCAGAGTTTCCAATGAGAAGGCAGCTGACAGCCTTATGGGAGTTCCTTTGTAGATAACAGTTTGCTTTTCTCTAGCTTCCTTTAAGATTCTCTCTTTGTCTTGGATTTTTGACATTTTAATTATTATATGTCTGGGCATGGGCCTCTTTGGATTCTTCTTGCTTGGGACTCTCTGTGCCTCCAGAACCTGTGTGCCTTTTTCCTTGATCAGGTTAGGGAAGTTTTCTGCCATTATTTCATCAAATAGGTTTTCTAACCCCTGCTTACTTTCAACCTCCTCTGGCACTCCTATAATACAAATATTGTTATGTTTTATGCTGTCCCACAGCTCCCTTAGACTGTCCTCTTGTGTGTGTTTTTTTGTGTTTTTTTTTTTTTTAAATATATCTTTATTGATTTCAGAGAAAGGAAAGGAGAGGGAGAGAGAGAGATAAAAGCATCAATGATGAGAGAGTCATTGATAGAGCCCGCAACCCGGGCATGTGCCCTGACTGGGAATCGAACCCTGATCGCCTGGATCCCTGGTCCATGCTCAACCGCTGAGCCACACCTGGCCGGGCTGTCCTCTTGTTTTTTAATTGTTTTTTGTTTTTGGGTCTCTGATTGAGTAATTTTTTTTCTACCCTGTCTTTTAATTCACTGATCTAATCCTCAGCTTCTTCTAATCTGCTGTTTATTCCTTCTAATGTACTCTTTATTTCTGCTATGTCATTCTTCATTTCTGACTGGTCATTTTTCATAGTTTCCAAATCTTTTTTCATGCTGTTGAGCATCTTTATAATCAGTATTCTAAACTCTGTATCTGAGAGGTTGCTTATCTCTGTTTCATTTGGCTCTTTTTCTGGAGACTTCTCTTGTTCTTTCATTTGGGGCTTGTTTTTTGGTCTCCCCATTTTGGATAAATGTTAGGCAGATCTGCTAGGATTCTCAGTTTTTTTGGAGGGTCTCTGGTACAGGCCAATGTCAGACGCAGTTTGTGACTGGCCCTGAGTACCCTGTTTGGGGCTATCAACAACCCCAGGCTTGAGGTCTCCACTGCTGGGGCTGGATGCGTTTGGACAGGACCAAGATGCACACCAAAGTCTGCTTTCCCAAGGCTCGGGTCCCAAAACAGATCAGGCAAAAACTCAAAGCACCCTGAGGTCTGCCTCAATCGGCAGATTTGTTAATGTGATCCTCTTAATGAACCTCAGGCTGTAGAAGCTCCACAGGGTGGGGCGGCTAATTGTTATCAGTCTCTTAACAAGCCTCAGGCTGTAGAAACTCCTCTGGGCAGGGAATGAGGCTCTCCAGCAGGGTGGGGCAATTGCTTGCCCCCCCCCCCCCCCCTTAGGCAAAAGCCTAAAGTTCGCCTCCCAAGAAAGATGTCTCCCACAGTCTGGGGGAATGACTCTCCCCAGACTCTCCCCACACAGCTCCAGCCCACTCCACTCCCCCTCCGCCGGAGCCCAAGGTGAGTGGCAGCACACGAAAAGTTGTGCATTGGTTCTTTATGAGGGTGATTGCAGTTCCAGCGCCTCTCCATGGCAGACAGAAACCCGGCTGCTTTTCACAGCCAGATGTCATGTGGGCACCTTTCTCAGTTCTGGTGCTCTTGGCTGGGAAGCCCAGCCTGGGGTTTATGCCCCAGAGTCCTCAGTGGGAACCCCCACAGCTGCGATCTCCCTCTGGACCTTCAGCTGCTGTCTGTGGGAGCCCAGCCAGCCCTCTCACATCCACGCTTCCTACCAGTCTCCTTGTAGTCTCCACTTTTCCTCTTTGGTTATGAGGGTGCTCTCCAGCTCGTCTTCAGTTGTTTTTCAGGATGTTTTTTCTATGTTTTAGTTGTAAATCCAGATTAGTCCTGGGGGAGTGTCAGTGGCAGACTAATAACCCATTGTTTTCATGTTTTTGAGAAAGTTGTGATCATATTGTATATAATTACAAATAAATGCATTCTATTTTTTTTCACATAACAGAATCATTTCCCAGATTATTAATAATTTCTAAACATGTTTTTTTAAATGACTGTATAATATTCCATTCTATGTCAGCCATTTCCCATATTTTAATTTTTTATTTAGGTCATTTCCCGATTTTCATTTTATAATTACGACTGTGTAGCACATTTTTGCACTTAATAGTTTTGGGTCCATTCTCAATTCTTTGTGAACTTTGTTTCATGTCCTTTATCCATTTATCTCTTGAAAGTCCTAGAGTTATTTTTACTAATCTATATAATAAAGGTGTAAACCCTTTAATATAACAAAGCAGATTTTCATCATCTGTGCTTATGTAGTTGTAGATATACTTGCATTCTGAACCAAAAAAACATTTTTTATAATAAATCTGATCCCTTGGTTACCTCAATGGAAAATTATTTTGGCCTTATGCGTGCAGGATAAACTCTGTTAGTAAGTGGGTTAAATTTTTTACTTAAGAAAAAAATAAGTCCTCAATAATATTAAGTATCACAACTTCAGTGTTTTAGAAAATTTGTATACAGCATTTGACCATATTATCCACTACAATTACCCTTCTTAGCCAAGACCAATTTTTTTTTTTTATCAAGGTAAAGATTTAGAGAAGGTTAGAAATGGAAGTTCTCTCTCTCTGGAGTCAATTATTCTGAAATCTTAAATATTATCATGTTTCAAAATGTTGCTATTTTCATTTGAAAAGAGAGATCTAAAGGAAGAGAAAGAAAGCATAAAATTTTTTGCTCTTGAGCTTTCGAAATTAAGAATTTCTATTGAAAAATTTTTTGGTAAAGATGTGTGCACCACAAATAAAACAAGGAGTTTTTGAATGGAATTGGATTTTTCAAAGGCAATGAAATGTTCAAGAGTTAAGGCAACTGTTAGACATTTCCCCCAATGGAGGCCAGGGAGAATAATTGTGGAACTAATAATCTACATGTGAGGGTAGAAGGAAGCGGGACTAATTGGATGCTTCATGGGAAGCAGATTGCAATGCAGGTGTAGATGAGTATATCCAGAGGGGACTCGAACTCCAGCTGCTCGAAGACACTTAACTCGATGAGACACTTCATTTCATCATAGTGATTTTTTATTTCATTTGTATATTCAGGCTTTAATTGTGTGTACTGCTTTAAGAATCTTTTGTTGATATAATATGTATTAATTTTTCTCTCCTTTTCAAAGTAAAAATGTCTAGGGAGAATTTTTCCCCCTTGATCTTAAAATTTTAATCCCAGATCAGAGCCTGGATTTAAGTATGCCATTTTGGAGCTTCAAAAATATGTTATAATCAATCTTAAGATATACTAATAAAGTTGAAGAATGTATAATGAACAATTTTGTAAACTTAGGACAGTAGTGGTAGTTCAGAAAAGACACATGGAGAAAAATTTATTTAATACAACAGACTTTTCAGCAGAAGACTTTTAGAATACAAGAGGTGGTTATCCACCTAAAATATTATTAATAAAGCCCTTTTAGAAGCAGATAAATAGCCTAGATGTTTCAGCAAATTCTTTATATAACATAGTTAGAAATTAGAAATTTCCAAAATACTATATTGAGATGACATTCCCAGAAATATGTATGTGTTCATCTCCCTCTTAAAAGAATGCATAAAACTATCATTTAAGACTAATTTCAGAAATATGGAATAAAGTTACCTAAAATAATAAAGAACATATTTTAAAACTTAGAATTTCTTGAGTAAATGTAATTCATAATAAATCAGTTCTTAATCAATTAATCCACACAATTGTTGGGCATTTATTCAGTAAAATTTATTAAACATTTCTATGTGACATTTAATGTTGTGCATAAGGAACACTAATTATTGGGGAAAACAGACACTAATAGAGATATTTAAAAATAATATGGTAAATGCAATTCATTCATTCATTCATTCACTCATTCATTCATTCATTCTGTATTGCCTGTGGTATACAGAGATTAGAAACAAAACAAAACTAAACCCATGCCTGAATCTGCTCCCCATAAAGCTTAGAGTGTGATAAGAGAGACATTAAACAAATAAACATACAATTAGTAACTGTGATCACTTTTATAATGGACACAGCTGGTACTATGAGTGAGATTAGGAGGATCTAAGTGAGATTTGGGACTTGAATAGCCTTTCTGAGAAAATGGTATTTTGGCTGAGGCCTGACAGATGAGTTGGAATTTGACATACACAGAGTCAGGGCACAAATGATCTAGGCAAAGGGAGCAGCTTGTCCCTTAGGCACTGGGCAGGAATGAGTTTAGGATTGAGAATCCTAAGGCTGAGTTGCTGAGTGAGGGTGAGAATAATGGGAACAGAGGTTGGAAAGAGGGGCAGGGCCAGAGCAGTCAGAGCCTGTGAGGCCCATTGTCAGTGTAGGGAAGGTAATTAAGAAGTCTCTACAGAGGACTTACATGATCTATAAATATGACTTTAAAATATCCTTCTGGCTGCCACTCAGCAGAAGAGGGGCCAATGGAGTTGGAAAGATCAGTGGGGAGGCTATTACAGGAATCAGGAGTGAGATGACACTCAATTAGGTATGAGCAGTGAGGAGAGAAAGGCCTGGATGGATCAGAGATGTGTTTTGGAGGTAGCATTGACAGCACTAGGGGATGGTACTGCCAATTCTAGAAATGAGTGTAAGGGTTGTCAGGTCAGGAATAACACAATGATAGATACATGCACAGGGCAATATTGGACCACAGAGGAGGTTCACCCAACCCAGTCTGATTTGGAGCATAGAGAGGCTCAGAAAAAACTTGCCTGAGCTGAGACTTAAAGAACCAATCAGAGTTAGGCAGGCAAGGAGAGAAGGTATGAGTGAGGTGGTAAAGGTTCCAGGAAGAGGGGGCACCCAGGCAGAGGCAGGGAGCAGGGAAGTGTGTGTGGTGGGGTAGGGTGGGGTGTGGGGTGTGAGTGTACCATAAATGGTGTGGTTTTTGTTGAATTATGAACAATGAAACAGGGACAGTGGGCCAAAGACAGACCTCTTAGGGCCTTGTAGGACACTTCAGGAGCTTGCATGCCATGGGAAGGCATTGAATAGTTTTAAGCAGGAGAGTGACCTTGTCCAATTTGTAATTTAGAGAGAATGGTAACCATTTTGGAGGAGATTTTGGTAAAGCAGGCTTGAACTGGGATAATGACACCGAAGGCAGCCTGGAACAGATATGCTCAAAAAATGTGAAGATAACAGGTAAAACTAGCAGACTTTGGTGACTCATCAGGTAAGGCAGATGGGAAAGAAAAAGGAGTCAAGGTGGAAGCTGAGGTTTCTAGCTTGAGTGGCTGGGCAGAGAACACAGGTCTGGGAGCAAATTTGGGGTGTGCACATGGGGGTGGGGAGCATGATGAGTTGAGCATCTTTGTGTCCAGGAAAGTGCTAGAAACTGCATTGGATACAAAAGGTCAAGGAAGCAACCAGAGAATCCTTAATTGACTGATTTGTGCAAGGTACTGTGAGTGCTGTGAACATTATGAGTGGGAATTTCAAATCTCATTTCCATTCAGAGGAAACATCGAGGTGCATAGACTTAGACTCTCTATACTGAAGGTCACTGTGCTCATGAAGGTGTAGAAGTGAAGGTCACTGAGCTTATGAAGGAGACTGTGGTGAATGGGAAGTTAAGATGCACACTTGAACACATCACCTAATAGGATTAAATGCTAACTTATATGGTTATAACAATGGGTGTGGTAGACACCCAAAAGTATAAGAACAGAGTGAATGGGAGCATTTGGGAATCCCTACGGGAAGTATGGTTGCACTGCTTTAGCGCCATTGCAAATGGCAGAGGTGGATTTTCTGGCTTACATGTCAGCGCAGTATAAGGTTTTAACTCCATTCGGATGCATTATATCCATTAAGATGAGTAAACAAAATTGGGGCAGTATTGTTATTGTTGATTTTTGGTTCTTTTTACTTGTCTATGTTCCAGGTAAATAGTTTATTGTGCATTTTCATTTGAGAGAAAACCCCATTCCTTTAGTATGTAGTAGGCCCAGTCTGATTCTTTCAAAAGTTTCTATCATTCTTAGGAATCTTTTTTTTTTTTTAATGGGAACTGATCAGAACACAGCTACATAGGAGAAATCATAACAGAACTGAGCAATGTAGTTCCCTAGTCTGAAAAAATTTGTATAGTAAATAATGTCAAAGCTTAGCAGTAATTTATACACAATGGCCCAAAGTCAACAGCCATGGGAAAAATTCCTGCATAACTACCTTTTTGATGGCATGTGACCCAAAAATGAGGAGAGGGATAACCTACTGGACCAGCATTTACACCAAATTGCATCGTCAGTCATTGTGGTTGACACTGGCTTGAAGTCCTGAACTGCCAAAGATCTCATTGAGATGGCATATCTTGGTACCATAAGGACATTCAGCACCCCAGATATGGATTTTAATACTTCATTTAAAACATACTTTATCAGTTATGGAATTATTGGTTACACAAATAAGAATACTGGTAACCCTGGCTTTTAAATGACAAGAGTTTAATTTAAGAAGAATCTTTTGTAAGCTTTAAATCCTGACCTTAAATATGTCTGTTTCCATCCTATACATTCTATGGAGATAGAGGAAAATTAAAGGCTAAAATGAAGACAAAATGTCCTCTATGGCTAAGCCTACCTACTTACTTCCATGTGTTAAGTTGATCTAGGTGAATTTGCTGTTTTTATAGGTAAAAACACTTTGAATATCAGCAATTGTATCTGATTCAGCCTAATAGTACTGAAATCATTGCAGAAAATCAGCAGCCTACACTTTTCTTAAGAGCTTCACAAAAAGCTCTTCCTCAGCTTCCTTGGCAGTCCTTTCTATTGTCTTGGAATTTGTTCATTCAGGAAATTCTTACTATTGACCTAAATCCCTCTTGAATTAATTAAAGCCATTTTACTTCTCCTGTCCAGAAAGAGAATTAAAAAGGACAGCTTGTCATTGCTTATTTGAAACCCCTTCATCATTTTGCAGACTGTAATGAAGTGTCCAGTCAGTCTTCTTTCTCCAACTTAAATAAAGTTACACTAGCTTTCCCTCAAGGACCTATTCCCTTTCAATTTTTGCATACTGTTAGCCAGGAGAGACCCAGGTACATGAACTTAGACAAGCACTTAATCTTTTTAGGACTCAGCTTCTTTGTTTGCAAAATGAGAATTTGGAAAAAAATCAAATATTTTCCAACTGCTCTGAAGATCTTTTTTGGAGGATTCTTAGAAGGGGCACGGTTTCATGTGTGTATGTGTGTGTGTGTGTGTGTGTGTGAGAGAGAGAGAGAGAGAGAGAGAGAGAGAGAGAGAGAGAGAGAGAGAGAGAAGAGAGAGCGCAAAGTCTAAATGAGCTCATTCTACTCTATTTGTACTTAAAAATGCTCAATTAAATTTATTGGGGTGACATTGTTTAATAACATTATGTAAATTTCAGGTGTACAACAGTACAAAATGTGTATACTCCATTGTGTGCTCACCACCCAATTTCTTTCACTTACACATGCTGAGGTCTCCTTTTGCTTCCTGTCTCTCTCCTTTCTCACTCATGTTCGCTTGAGCGTGCACACACACACACACACACACTCACACAAAAGAAAAATACAGATCAATCTGTGATAAAATGCATTAAAATCTTAAATAAATTAACAAGTAAAATCCAAGAGCATAAAGAATAATATACTATGATCAATTTAAATATAAAAAATCACCTACTTATAATTTAATAATATAGTATTGTTAACCTAAAAATAAAAAGCCAACAAGCATTTATTTGAGATCACAGAATTGCATTTCAGAGGCACATATGCAGGCAGAAACTCAGATTGTGCCAAATTACAGGGTGAAGGCAATGGGTTTTAATGAGAAAAGGAAGGGAAATGATTACATGAATAGAGGAAAACATTTCTAATGGTGCTAAAAAATTAAGTAATTCTTCAGCAATGCATGGCTGATTACTGATTCTATCTTCAGAAAGAGTGTCCATAATCAGCAGTCCTGTGATCAGGATGTCTGCTTTCCTGTTAGTTTTACAAACAATTGCTTATAAAACAATGTTGGTTTGGCCCAGTCCAAAGGTTATTTTGCCCAGGCCAAATGTTCCAAAGGTTCAAGGAGCAAGTGGTACATGCAGTTCCTCTGGAATGGCTGCTCTGCTCCATTTAAAATGGCTCCAGACAGCTTTTCACAGTATAATGCCTATTAACGAACAAGAAAACTCTTATAATAATCTCCAAAGGTGCTGAAAGTGAATTCAATAATTTTAATGTTCATTCTTGATTTTGAAAGATTTTCTTAGTTAAATAGGACTGGATGGACATTTCCTTAGCTTAATGTACATTTATATATCTCAACCAAGAAGCCTGCCATATGACTGAAAAATCACTAGATGTAATCCCAATAAAGTCCAACAAAGCAAAAATGTTTGACTTTACTAGTATTATCTAATGTAGTTCTGGGAGTACTAGTTGACAGTTCTGTAGAAGAATCAGATTGGGGGGCTTGAACAGCCATGGAAGTTCATGGCAGATGATATTTTTAATACAAAAGAAGATGACTTATGGTGCTAGTTCTCTGCGGGTTAGTTCTGTGCCATGACACTGGCTTATTAGTGAGATGGTTATACTAAAAAGGAGGCTTTCTGGAAAACTTGCTTGTATTAAACTCTACAGACCTGGCCCATATGGAATTCTGTGCAAGAGACTAATATGTTTTTAAGCTCCATTCTCTTAGAACTTAGAAAAATGTGCATGATTCACTATTCCTGGAGATTCTGATTTAAGTATGTTAACAAGGGAAGGTTAGGCTATGGGTATATTTTTAAATTTCCACAAATATTTCTCATGAGATTCCTACTCTCTGACAAGTGAGACTCAAAGAGGGGAAATTATTCCCCTCACCCACTTGACAAATGCATCTTACTTACATTCAAATCTTCAAAGACATTGACATGTCATGACTTTCTTTGTAGCCTTGATGCCGAGGAGTTACCATTCTCCCTTTCCTAGGCTCCAGATCTATTATTACCAAGTATCTTGTAGGCATTCTGGTTTGAATATATTGTAATCACTTAAAATGTCCAAAATTCAATTCATCATAGATAAGAGTTAACATGAGTTCAGTCATGTGGTTGTTGGCAGGATTCAGATCCTCATAGATTGTTGGACTTAGACTTCTCCAGTTCTTTGCCATGTGGGCCTCTGCAACACTGCAGTCTGCAACACTGCATAAGGCAGTTTGCAACACTGCAGCTGACTTTCTTCAGAATAAATAAGTGAGAGAGTAAGAATGGGTACACAAGATGGAAGCCACAGTATTTTTGTTACCTAATATCAGAAGAATTTATATTCCATCACTTTAGCTGTATTCTATTGGTTAAAAGTGAATCACTTAGGTCCTGCTTACACTAAATGGAAGGAATTACACAGGGTGTTGATGTTGGGAGGTGGGGATTATTGGGGGACATTGTAGAGGCTGCCTACCACAGATGCTGAGTATCCAAGTGAACTGGTGACACAGCATGATTTGGAATTCAAGTAGATGGACTAGGCTGGATACTGCAAACTTCCCCAGCATAGGTTAGGACAAGGTCAGAAGTAGAAGCTCATGGTCAAGTGTGGCAGAAGTTGAAATTTAGGGTTCAGAGAAGCTATAAAGATAAGTGGGTGCAAAGTCCACACTACCATCCTAAGAATCATGGCTCAGGCAAACAAAACCATAGCACAGCACAGCTGGGGTTTGACTTTGTTTCCAGAATAGATAGGACAATTTTGTGGGCAGCCATTGGAAGCTGCGGGACAAGAGATACAAGCAGTTCTGATGGCAAGCTCTACAGGTGCTAGGGATTATCAATGAGAACTTCAATCCTCACAGGGACCTTTCAGAGCTTCTATATTCATTCATCTTCCTTCTTGAACCAAGGCTTCCTTCTTAGTGCCCCCAATTCTGTCAATGGAATTCTAATTCTCCTTATGGCTTCCTCCCAAACTCTTGTTTTCTCTCTCTCTTTCCCTCTTCCATATCTAATTAGTTTAAATAATTGTTCAATGAAAAAATATGAAAGTAGCAGCCAGTAATCTGTAGAACTCAGGTATGTTATTTAATCATCTATTCAATTTGCATCAGTTGTGCACCTGTGATAAATGTCAGCTTGGGCATGTGCTTTCCAATAGGGTAGCCACTAGCCACTGGTAGCTACTGAAATTTGAAATGTGGCTAATGTGATCGAGGAACTAAAATTTTAATTATTTAAAATTTTAAGTATTTTAAACTTAAAAAGAGAAGTAGTGTAACAATTTTTTTTGTTTAACACAATTTATTATTTTGGTAGAATCACATTTCACTTTAACCATTGAAAATTCAGCATCCATATTGAGATTTAATGTAAGTCTAAAACATACACTGGATTTATTATTATTATTATTTTTTGGCATGTGAAAAATAGTAGCTATTTTTATTATGTGTTTTGGCATGGGACAATTTCTTCCAATGTTCATAACTATATTTACTTTTTTCATTCTTTTTAAAAAAATTTTATTTTTGTTTAAAATATTATAGGTGTCCCTTTTTCTCCCCAATGATCGGTTCCTCACCCTCCCTCCCCAGTCCCTCTCCCCACCATTGTCCATGTCCTTGGGTTGTGCATATATGCATATAAGTTCTTTAGTTACTCTCTCCCCCTCCACCCACCCAAGCTCCTCCATCCCTCTGACATTCGTCAGTCTCATCTATGCTTCCATGTCATTGAATCTATTCTATTCATCAGTTTATTAAGTTCTTCAGATTCCACGTATAACCAAGATCATGTGATGTTTGTCTTTCACTGCCTGGTTTATTTCACTTAGCATAATATTCTCCAGGTCCATCCATACTGTCCCAAAGGGTACGAGATCCTTCTTCTTTACAGCTGCGCAGTATTCCATGGTATAAATGTCCCACAGCTTTTTTATCCACTCATCTACTGATGGGCACTTGGGCTGTTTCCAGATCTTAGCTATTTGTAAACTGTGCTGCTATGAACATCGGGGTACATATATTCTTTTTGATGAATGTTTCAGGATCCTTAGGATCATTCCTAGGAGTGGAATCACTGGGCCAAAAGGCAGCTCCATTTTTAATTTTTTGAGGAACCTCCATACTGTTTTCCACAGTGGTTGCACCTAGGGCAAGAGAAACAAAAGAAAAAATAAACATATGGGACTACATCAAACTAAAAAGCTTCTGTACAGCAAAAGAAAACAGCCTCAAAATACAAAAGAACCCCACCGTTTGGGAAAACATTTGCCAAGAATGTATCTGAGAAGGGGCTAATTTCCAAAGTGTGCAAAGAACCCATATTACTCAGCAAGAGGAAGACAAACAACCCAATTAAGAAATGGGCAAAGGACTTGAATAGACACTTCTCCAAAGAGGACATACGGATGGCCAAGAGACACATGAGAAAATGCTCAAGGTCACTAATGTCAGAGAGATGCAAATTAAAACCACAATGAGGTGTCACTTCACACCAGTCAGAATGGCAGCCATCAACAAATCAACAAATGACCTATGCTGGAGAGGGTGTGGAGAAAGGGGAACCCTAGTACACTGCTGGTGGGAATGCAGACTGGTACACTGGATTTTGAAGACTTGGTATGATAAAAAAGAATGTAAAATACCTCATTAATCATTTTTCATACTGAGTATGTGTTGAAATGGTACATATTTTGGATACATTGAGTTAAATAAATATATTATTAAGATTAATTTTACCTGTTTATTTTTGCTTTTGAAATGTAGCCTTTGGAAAATTTTAAATTACGTATATGGCTCGTATTATATTTCTGTTGGACAGTGCTGGTTTGAACTACATAACTTCTTTAGTTATCATTTTTCATTAAAATTCTTGGATAGTAATTAGTCCTTACAGTTTTTCTTCTAAAAATGTTTATATAACCTTTCCACCCCTATATATGTTGTGTTTCCTTGGCCATTGATCTAAATTATCTCCAAGATGAAGAAACTTATAGAACACTGAAAATAATTTGTAAATAAAAAATCTTTGTTTTAGATTTCTGTACACTTCTCCAGAAACTCTCAATTCCCAGCTAAACACCAACAGGAACTGGGAGTAATATTAAGAAATTGTATGTTCTTTGTCACAATGTATAAATTGTATTTGACATTCTTAATTTGTCAGCAAATTCAAGAACAATGTGCCTGAAATTTGAACTGATTACCGGTAGGTGGTGATCTTGCAACTTTGCAGCAGCTAGGACTTTTAGTCTATTTTCACTTTTCTAGGACCATAAACTTGATGCTACCAAATACAGAATAACTATATGTTGAATAGTTACAATATTGAACTCACTCTGCCCTTAGATGTGAATATTGTGAGTTTCCTTTCAGTACCCACCATGAAATCTGTGGCTTATGAATACATACATGCCTTTCTTCTTATTTCATAGCAGGGGTGGGACCAAGTGGCTCCTCTCTGCTGCCTTGGCCCCACTTACATTCTTCACGAGAATGTTCTTGCTACCTAGGTTTTGCTGAGCACCTTCCATATCCTCCATGTAGTTCCCAAGCCTGGATAGTTGACTGTGTAAATTCTGTGTAGGGCCCCTTCACCTCTAGTCATGGTAGGCACCATGACAAGCTTTCTGGATTTCAACTCACCATCCATTTACCATCTGCCATCTATGGGAGCATGTGGAATCTTTTGGGTTATCCATTTGAGAGATAGGGAGATGGATCTTCCCTTTGGCCAGACTCTTTCTCTCTCTTTAAAGACACTACTAGGCCTTCTCCAAGTTGTGAAAGAACTCCCTGCTCAGGGATTCCTCCCAGGGTACCAAGCAGGGCAGGTACACCTATGCTTTCAGCATCCCCACAACTTAACTAAAATCCTTTCTCCACTAGTCTTCGAAATCAAACACTGGAAAAGGGACACCGGGATTCATGTGTCCTACCTCCTCTTGCCTCTTCTAATTACTCCCTGTAACTCTCTCCCAAGCCTAAATCACCCTTCTTGCCCTAATCCTCTGATTGCACAGAAGGGGCTTTTGTTTCATGTGCTCATTTTATTTCCTTTATGTCATATGATTCTTCTTCACAACCTCAACATCACCTCTGAGCCTTAAGGCAAGTAGAGAGATGGGAGGAAGATCAACTTACACCTAAGAGTAGTTAATTCAGTAAAGATTTAAAAATAATTGTACATGAAACAAATGTACTTTTAATTTGTCAAATGTCACTGAACACATTTTGGAAGAAATAAAGATAAGAATTTATGTCCAGCCCAGCCAGGCGTGGCTCAGAGGTTGAGCATCGACCTAGGATCCAGGAGATGGCGGTTAGATTCCAGTCAGGGCACATGCCCGGGTTGCAGGCTTGATCCCCAGTTGGGGGCGTGCAGGAGGCAGCCGATCAATGACTCTCTCATCATTGATGTTTCTATCTCTCTCTCTCCTTCTCCCTTCCTCTCTCTGAAATAAAGATATATATTTTTAAAAAGAATTTATGTTCAAAATAATATTAAATAGACTTTTAAATATTTTTTTTAGAATTCTCAGACATGTGATAGCTTATTTAAAAATTGCTTCTCTTGGTCAGTAGTATTCTGTAGCCTCTCCACTGCATGAGGTCACAGCTTGCCAAAATATCAAAACTGTTCTTTTCAGTTTAGAAAACTAGATATTCAGCTTATCTAAATGGGCTGTCTCTATCCCCTACAGATATAATTATAAGATCTTATTCTCTGCTTTTCCTAAGTTAAAACTAAAATCACAGACCAAACATATGTCTACCTCTCCCTTATTCTTTGTTCCCAGAACTATCCATTTTTTATGAAAAGAACTGTGGGCAGCGATGAGATGTACATGATGGCTCCTGACCTGGGCCATGATCTCCCCTGTGAGATCCCATTTTCTCTGATTCCAGTTTATGAACACACACAAACATGTCTTTCTGAGCTTGACAAAAATCTTCCATCCAAAAAGGAAGTTAATTTTATCCCTCAGCATTTATAAAGATGTCAGGGAATTTTTTTGAAAAATCATTCTTGTCTCTTATGAGATTCAAATTTATTTTAATTGAACAATTGTTTTCTATGGTTAAAATCAACTTAGTATCACAGATTGGAATGAGACAATAGCTAATATTCAGTTAGGCATTTAGGGTCTGGTATAACGCTAAGTGCTCCTGGTTGGGGATCAGGAACAAAAAAGAGTTTGAGTACAGCTCTGCCATCATTACATATGTAACTTTGAGTAGCTCCTTTCATTTTGCCTCCCTCCAAATTCCTCCTGCTGTAAAAGAGGGAGTCACAATAACTTTTCTTCTAAGGTCTTCACTTTGATAAAAATTTGTGATTCTAATATCTAGAGGAGGAAATTGTCCACATAGACTAAAAAAAAAAAAACCAAAACAAAAAACCAGACAAGGAAACATTTTAAGAAGCTACCCCTACTTCTAACTATGCCCTTATATGTTTCCTGCCAAACCAACAAGGGATATGGACTGTCTGGCAAAGTCACCAGGACAAAGGATTAAAGGAAGAAAAAAGGATCCAGATGTTTCCATTTGGGGTAATTGAATTTTCAGACACATCTAATTCAGAGGAGCTATATCCATGGACAGTTGAGCCAAAGACATAAAAGTGAATCTTATAATTCAACTGGGTTTTTGTGGTTCCACTTCCTATTCAGCACTCTAATCAATATTATCCCTTCACAAGTCTGTGATGACATGATAGCAGTCAAGAGGAAGAACACCCTTAATCAAAAAGCAAATTAAAATCTCCAGGCCCCAGTGGTCTCACAGCAGAATTTATTGCATGCTCACTGAGTTCAGAGAACTGGTTTGAGTGCTATAATGAAGGGGTATGAAAACTAAGAATAATGGTACTCTGAAAAGTTCTCAATTTAGTTGAAGAAAACATGAACACAATAAAAGAACCATTTATGACCTTTTAAAAACCTCATATAAATGTTAAATGTTTTATCTGTGCATTGAATGTTTTCTTTAATCCTTCAAGGTTGGGTTCTCATATAAATTTAATTGATTAAGCCAAGAAGAGGGGGCCAAAATTTGCTTCCTACTTGGAAAACTTCATCTTCATCTACTAAGGCTTTTAATTTTTGTGGTAGACTATCAGCTTAGGAAATAAATTAGAAACCAGAGCCATAAATAGATAGGATAAACATTTTAATTTATTTCCCCAAACTTTTGGAAGTGGAAAGGGGGAACTTTTAACAATTACACAAGTCGAGCAGGCATAAACTGGGAGTGTTTGTGGTAAACTTGAATAAAGATGCTCCTCGACTTACAATGGGGTTGTGGCCCAAAAACCCATCCTAAGTTGAAAATACTGTAAATCGAAAATGCATTTAGTACACCTAACCTATCAAGCATCATAGTTTAGGCTAGATTAACTTATGTGCTCAGAACACTTATGTTAGTCTAGAGTGGGCAATTATCTTGAGTTTCATCTCAAGAGTAATTGCCTTTCTCTTCTTCTCACCAGAAGGAGACATAGATGGACATTTTGTAGACATTATGGGATATGAAAACACAAAACACAGCATCCAAAAAATGCTGGCAACACCATACACTGTAGAGTATTGGCTGTTTAACCTTGTGATTGTGTGCCTGGCAGGGAGCTGCCACTGCCCAGCATCACAGCATACCACATATCACTAGCTGGGGAAAAGATAAAAATTTGAAGTATGATTTCTACTGGATGCATATTCCTTTTGCACCATCGTGAAGTTGAAAAATTGTTCAGTTGAACCATTGTAAGTCAGGGACCAATTCTACATGGATGCCCTTGTGATAAAACAGATATGTCTCAGGGGTTGACATGATTGCAATAAGCTTTATCTGGGGCCAGAATGTTGAAGCAAGAGTACAATGGGGATTCATAATCTGTCTGGCTGAATGCTTCAGCCATGCTTCTCCTCAAGCCTGAAAAATTCAAGTGACCCCTCTCACCTACTTTCTCCCCTATTCAGTGTTCTAAATAAGTCTTTATTATTTATTGAGCACCTGCTTTGAGAGCATGGAGAGAATGCTTTACTCCTGTTACAGAGTTGGTTACTGGCCTGGACAAATAAGACTCTAGTGTGATTTATGATACTTAGCTATGTCACCAGGCACGACGGGATAAACTGCCAAATAAATTCTACAGACAATGAGTTGGAAGTTAAGCAGAGGCAGAGATCATGTAAGGATAAGGAAGGAGCTAAAGCTTTAAGTTGGGTCTGGAGGGATAAAGGAGAAGTTGTAATTTATAGTGTGAGTGACATATCGTGCTTCTCATTTTATTTCTCAATCAGCAAATGGCAAACTATTAAATATAGAAGCTGACAATCAACAACAATAACAAAAAACCTTTCAATTTGTGTGGCAAAGTGTTACAAGCTCTACTATATAAAGGGTTTATAAATCATAAGAGAAAGATAAACATTTCTGTAGAAAAATGGACTAAGGACATGAAAGGGCAATTCATCAAGGAAGAAATATGGATAACTATTTTGCATTGGAAAACTTTTCACTTATTAGTATCAAAAAGTGAAAAACCTTGACAAAATGGTGGGAATAGGTAGAGGGAATGGTCACTTTAGGACTGTTGGTAGGAGAGACATTGGGCATTTCACCTTCCCTGTCAATACTCTTCCCTTTTTCCAGAATCAGGTTGTGTGGTTTCAGAAATATCACTTTTAGATATCGATCCAAAGGAGGTAATCAGATAATTGCACAAAGACATGCGAGGATGTTCAACATGGTGCCCTTTATATTAATGCAAAACATTAGAACCAAGTAGTAAATACATTGATAGGCTATTTACTCAATAATTTTTTGTACATCCATACAGTGTAATAATATATAGTCACTGAGAAAGTTTATGTGCATTGCTATTCAGTAAGATATTGTAAATGAAAAAAATCAGGTTAAAATGTATAAGATCCCATTTATGTGTGTATATCTATCTTCTAATATACTTATATATTAGATAATGTATATAAATGTATATATATAGCTTAGATTTTCATAATTCTAGTAATGATAGTGGTAGCTGATAGTGTTTTGGGGAGTTTGTTAGGTTTGTTTTCTTTTTTTATCATTTATATTATATTTTTTGAATTTTACTCAGTGAGCATGTATTGTATTTATAAACAAATTCTACTACTAAAATAATTAAAAGTACTTGGAGAAAAAAAACACCTCTTGCTGTTTGATAAGCAATGTCCACAAAATACGTACAAAAACACATTTCCAATGTTGAGAGATTCTCAAGTATAAACTGTTAATGTTCTCCTAAGGCATGATTTAGTGAAAAAAATTCTGAAAAGGCCCATGTCTCTGCATGTCTGACTTGATCCAAGGACCTATTTTTGAATGTCTACATGTGACATTTAAGCTATTTTATCCAAATATTGTCTTTCCAACTGAGCTTTTGAAAAAAATTTACATTGCTGGAATTTGAGATTATACAGGTTGAGGCAAAAGTAGGTTTACAGTTGTGAGTACATGAGTTTATTCTTGTATTATTATTTATTAATTATTGTATTATTTTCCACATGAACAACTGTAAACCTATTTTTCACCACCTTGTATTTTATGACAACTTCTTGGAGTGCATCTATATAGTTGGTTGCCCATGGAATGTCTTAACCATCAATTCTAAGGATAGGATCAACATCCTTTTGTTGAAGCTAAGGAGCCTACTCCTCTCTTAAGTAAAGAGTCCTTAGCTTTTCCGAAGAAAAGAGTTTTAAATCCTCTTCAGGGTACAATCAGGGTTCTACTGTTTTACTTACCTAGCATCATCAAACTACTTTGGGCTCAGAAGCTTCTATGGCAGTTATAAACATACACACATTTTGGCCAGACCACCATAGATTGCCTGTGAAGTGTACATGTAAAATGAATGCCTCCAAATGCACAATGCTAATCCTTTTATGTATCCTCCCAAACACACTGTGTGGCAAGCTAACTATATGAAGAAATGTGTCGTATGGTATAGTTATTTATAAAGCAAAAGCAAAAGAATCTTTTCAAAATAATTGTATTTTAGAAAAATCAATTTGTAGCCCTGTTTTCTGGGAATAAATACCTACAGGAAAAGTTATCTGCTAAACTCATTCTTAATTTAAGATAGTAAAATATGTTGGTTGCATAAAAAAGAAGTCTTGTCTGTTGTAACTGGAGTTACAGTCAAGTGGGGCCAAATGCAGTCATACAAATGGAGAAAGTTAAGTCATACCAAATAAGACTATTAAAGAATCAAGGCCTAAGTCATGTAGTACATTAGAACTTTAGAAAAATCACAAATGACAATGAGTTCTGGAAAAATCACACACACACACTCCAGAGTCCCAAGCTCTATATCCTCAAAATCTCCAGGGAAAGAAACTGGGTGGTGAAGCCTGAGCATGTGTATTTTTAAAGCACTGCAGGCAACTCTGATGGGCAGCCAGGTTGAGAACCATTTCTCCAAAGGGCGAGCCATCTGGCCCTACTTAGTGCTGCTGGCAAATAAAAGGTGGGCCTTCCATTGCAGGACTTACAAACTAATAAGCAGTTAAAATAGCATTGGGTTTGGAACAACTAACTCTTGGAGCAAACTGCCCTAAAGACCTCCAAGGTTGTGGCCAGTCACTTTTACTTTTTTGGTGAAACATCTTTTCCTGGAAAATTTCTTGCTATTTTTTTCTTATTACAAACGTAGCATGTTTATTAAAGAAATTTTGAAAATAAACAATAAAAGAACACACAAGACATAATAAAATCACCTGTAATTTTATCAATCAGGTATAACCACAACATTTACTATATCCTTTAAGATTCTTTTTACATATAAATGGAAATATATTGTACATATAGTTTGTAACATGCTTTAAAAAATTAGCCCTATAACAAGAGCATTTTGTAATGAAATAATGTTCAATAGTTACAGGAAGTTTTATCTCATAATTATTACTTCTCTATTTTGGGGAAAATTTAGCTTTTTAATTATGATTCATAAATAATCTTGATATGATCCTCCTTGAATATAAATCTTTATGCACATTTTGAATACATCTTTAGGAGTCCTATATGTAGGATTACTGGGTTTAGAATGACTATTCATAAGACATTTCATACATATCGTTGACTATCCTTAGGAAAGAATATATAATTTTACATATTGAGCAGAATTTGCAATCCTTGAATCTTTACCAATATTGAATATTTTACTATCTTTGCCTGGTCATGTTTTAAATTTATTTTTTAATTAAGGGATTTGCCTTTTCCTGTTGATGTTAACTCTTTCACACGTGTAGTTCAGGAAATATTTTTTCCTACTTTATTTACTTAAAATTTTTTCTTTTTCATTATTTTCTTTCTGTTCAGAAAAGACAGTTTTAGTCATCTTTTCAGCACAGGCCTGTTGGTGACAAATTCTCTGTTTTCCTTTATATGAATATGTCTTGGTTTCCTCTTTATTCATGAAGTTTGTTTCTACCACTTATAGAATCCTAGGTTGACTTTTTTTTTTTTTTTTTTTTTTTTTAGCATTTGAAAAAAATCTGTGCAATTTCCTTTTTACTCCATGGTTTCAGATGGGAAATCCATTGTCACATTCAAATTATTTTTTACTTTTAGCTAAGGCATCATTTTCTGTGATTGTTTTTATGATTTCATCTTTTCTTTCAGTTTTTAGTTATTTGTCTATGATGTGTCGGCATGGATTTCTTTGTGTTTGCAATGCTTGTGGTTTGTTCATCTTGAATCTATAAGTTTAGGCTTTTTGACAAGTTTAGAAAATTACTAAGCATCATTTCTTGAAATAGTTTTCTACCCCACCCACTGTCTCTTCTCCTGGGATTTTGAAGGCACAAGTGTTAGACGTTTTATTTTAATCTCACGATTCTCTGAGGCTCTGTTCCTGTTCTTTTTTGTTTCTTTTTTTTTGGTCTATTTTCTCTGTGTTCTTCTGTTTGGGTCATCTATATTGTTTTATCTTCAAGTTAGCTGATTGTTTTCTTTTTTATTGAATTTATTGGGGTGACATTGGTTAATAAAATTATGTAGGTTTCAGGTGTTAAAATTTTTTTCTTAGGGCAGTTGTAGATGTACAATAGTTGATAACTACTTTTTGAGAATTAATTCAGATATGTATCCGCAAAACAGAGCCAACCTTGGAAAGATCACCAATATGGCAAGAATGAGGCAGTCACATCTTATATTGAACTTCTACCAACTGAAACCTTAGTGGTCTCTCCTGCCTAACAATATCTAGTTTAACAAAAGGTCATTTAATCATAATAAAAATTTAAGTCAGTGTGTTATGTTTCAATAGGCACTAAGATTTTAAGCCTTGCCTCTAGCTAAGCCCTGTGTTTGGTAAAGAAATTTTAGGTATGGAGGAACAGGGTGAAAGAGGTAAAATCAGTTCTGCTATTTATTGAACACATAATGTGAAACTCACTAAATTAACCAAGCATCAGTTGCCTATGTTTTGTAAGAACATCTGTGTGAACATGCTACTCTAAAAATAATGTTTTAAAAATGTATTGATGGAAATGTATGCCTTATTTTGTTTATTTAATAATAAGAGTTTAAAACAAGACTTTGTGCTTATATAGAGCTGAGACTTGAGGATCAAATGACTGGCTCAGATTCTTCAGTGGGTGTTTAGTGTGACTAATATTAAAATATAGAATGGCCCACTACAAATTCAATGCTTGGTAAAGGAATTTTTAAAAAGCTTCTGAACATTAAGAAAAGACAGAGAAGCCAAATACAGTTAAAGAAATAAGCCAGAGAATTTTTCAAAATCTAACTGAAGAGTGGGTGTGGTTGAATATGAATGGAGCTGCAGATTTAATGAGATTCCTGTGTCTTTTTATTTTATTTTCTATATTTCAGAGCCTGCATATTTGTTTTCACTATTTTATTACTGCATGAGGATTTTATTTCATGTGGTTGAGGGGCTATTTTTCTTTTCACAATCTGCATGTTGAAAATCTTTTCATGTAATCAGTTACACATACAAACACACATATACATGTATACATACTTTATTTTAGCTAGGCCTTCTAGTTAATACTTGGGTTCTATAGATAATGTTTCCTACATGCTAAGCAATTTGCTAAACACAGAAATCTGAAGTTACAGATTTGCTTCCTTTTACTGAGGGCATCATGGAATGTATATATTCATGTCACTACTTGTCTCTTTCTCCAAACTACTGACTTTTATTTGAAGTCACCTTGTGTCTGTCAGAGGACTCAAAGATCTGATCAAGAAGTTGGAAACTGAAATATATAGAAACTGAGGTAGGAATTTGGAGAGAAGGTGAAAAATAAACAAGATAAAATTGGATACTATAGAAAACTCACTTTGTCTTAGGAGAACAGTGGAGGAGGAGGGCCCCTGCAATGCTGAGGAATAATCAGAGATGAAGGCATCAGGCACACTATCCACCTATGCACCAGATATCCACAGAGTATGGCTACTGAAGAGTGTGACTTGTACATTTAAGCACAGAGACCGAGATGGCTTTTTGGAGGGGTCAATGGGCTTGGATAGGCATCATGTCTGACATATGCCAGTGGAAGGGTACACTCTGTTAAGAAGAACCAGGTATGATAGCAGCATTGGGCAAGACACTGTGATTGGGAGATATTACATTTATTGAAATCCCATCTGAGAGTGGAACAAGGTAAAAAATTAAAGGTGAGAGAGAGAAAAGTTATTTTTGGAGATCCCATTACATCCAGCCTGGTTTAATGAGTGATATGGTTGATTTGCTTTTCTGATATAGACCAAAAAAGAAAAAAAAAAAGAAAAGCTTAAGGACAAGATTTAGTAGATAAAGGAAAGTCGGTGTCACATATTTACCTGTGGACTATTTGCTAATCATGTTCATTGTTCTTTTTTTTCTTTTTTTACCCAAACTACCCTTAGCACTCTCTTACCAGCACCCTTCATTTCCTCACCTTTCTTGCCCGGATGTGTTTGGGTAAACACATTGACTGGACTGGCCTCAAGGCCATAACCACAGTGTAGAAGGGGCGTCTCACCCTCACTGTCGGCACCCTCCTCCCCAAATCAGGGAGTATGAGTTTGTTCTCCAATTTTGTTCTTAATTTTCAAGATTGTTTGAGCAAGTCTTGCATTTCAATATCAATTTTAGGATGAGACATAAGTTGGGATTTCTTTTTTCTTCCTCACTGAGGGTATGTTTCTTGATTTTAGAGAGAAAGGAAGGGAGAGAGAGAGAGAGAGAGAGAGAAACACTAATTGGTTGCCTCCTATATGTGCCCTGACTGGGAATCAAACGTGCAAACTTTGTGGTGTACAGGACAATGATGCTCCAATCCACTGAGCCACCCAGCCAGGTCCGGCTGGGGTTTTGATAGGGATTACATGGAATCTGCAGATCAGTTTGGGGAATGTTGTCATCTTAACAATACTAAATCTTCTAAGCCATGAACATGAGTTGTCTTTCCATTTATTTAGTTGTTCTTTTATTTCTTTCAACAAAATTTAAGAATCCCCACACTAAATTTTACACTTTTTTTGGTTAAATCTCTTCCTAAGTATTTAATCGTTTTGATATTATTAGGAATGGAATTGATTGTTTCTTTAATTTTATTTTTTGGTGTTCATTGAAAGTAAATAAAAGTACTATTGTTCTTGTATATTGATCTTGTATTCTGCAACCTGGCTGAACTTGTTAATTGGCTCTAGTAGGTGTTTTTTTTTTTAATGGTTTCCTTAGGATTTTCTTTTTTTTTTTGTTTTTTGTTTTTTAAAAATATATCTTTATTGATTTCAGAGAGAGGAGAGGAGGGGGAGAGAGAGAGATAGAAACACCAACAATGAGAGAGTCATTGATTAAGCCCGCAACCCGGGCATGTGCCCTGACTGGGAATTGAACCCCAATCGCCTGGATCCTAGGTCCACGCTCAACTGCTGAGCCACGCCCAGCCGGGCCTTAGGATTTTCTATATGCAAGATCATGTCATCTGCAAATAGAGATATTTTTACTTCTTGCTTTTCAATCCAATATCCTTTATTCCATTTCCTTTCCAAGTTGCCCTGGCTAGAATCTCCACTACAATGTTGAATAGAAGTGTCGAGAGCAGACATTCTTGTCTTGTTCTGGATCTAAGCTGATCTAAGCTAGTTCTTTGTTCTTTCAGGTGGTCCACCCACACTTCATGAAATGCTCATTTGAGTCAGATGCAATGGTATTCTAGATAAAGAATTTTTACCCTGATAGTTGGCTTTGCCAACCAGAATCCTCGGAGCCAATGGTTGGACACGGCAACATTAAGGTATCAATTTACATTCTCAGGCTTTAGCCACAAGACTACAGGCTGCAGTAGGTACTGTTTATGAGAGGTTAGATAGTGTCTCTAGATCATTTGAAGCAATGCATATATCTTTATTTCCACCGATTTTATCAATTTTCAGCAATTTCACTAATGAAGACCCATTTATAACATGTATTATACTAATTAGCTAAATATTTGGTGTTGGTTAGAAATAACGGTAGCTGAAGCACTTGTAGTAGTGACATCTACTGGCTAGAATCTCCACTACAGTGGGGAGTAGATTTTTTGATATAATATTGTCCAAACATCCTGGAAGATTAAATTCTGAATTAGGACAACTAACCATCCCCACAGTGTAGCTTAAATTAATATATGTGTGAGTGAGTGTGCCAAATAGGCATTACTTAGTGTGGCTGACACAGAGCTGGTGATTCCTTATTAAAGATGCTTCTCCATGGAATTTCTTATCTCATTAAAATATGCCATCCATGCATGCACTTAAGCCCAAACTCTAGGTGTTAGCCTTGATTTTGTTTTTTGATTTCTCATCTTTTATAGTGTATCCATTAGAAAGTCATTTTGATTCTACTTCTAATTTACATCCTAGAGCCATCTTCTCTTTTCCACTGTTAATCACCTTAGTCTAAACCACCAGATTTACATCTATTAAAAAAAAAAAAAAAAGAAGTGACATAGCAAAGAGTCTAATGCTTGTTCCTAGTGGTCACTGCTCCTGCTTCTTTTCTGGATGTTGGAGCTGGCCCCCTAACAGGTGTTCTGTCCCCCCTCCCCCCAGTCATCCCTTCTTCCCACCCCACCTGACTCCAAGCCTAGAAAAGCAGAAGAGGGATCTTTTAAAAATATAAATTAGATTATGTCACTTCCCTTATTGAAACCATCCAATGACTTCCAACTATACTTGGAATGAATTTCAGACTCCTTACTCTGGACATGAAGTCTCCATGGTTGGGATCCTAATTAATTTCAAACAACCTCCAACCTGCTTACTATGCTCCAGCCGCACTAGCCAAACTTTTGGTTCCTGAAAATGACAAACTCGTTCTTGTATTGGGGCCTCTGCACTGGCTGTCTGGTTGTCTGCTCTGTCCAGACAGCTGCTGATCTTAGCACACCTGTTCTTATCATTCAGATCTCAGTCCAAATGGCAACCTCTTGTAGAGCCTCCCTGACCAGGCGTTCACATTTGGATCCACTCTGTCATGTTCTGCTACTATACATGTTTAGGTGCCTGTGTCATCTCCTCCTAGCTAGGATGCAAGCTCCATTGGCAGCAGAAATCTTGTTTATGTTGTTCATCTTTGTATCTATATCATGGAGAACAGTGCCTGGTACCTAGACGTGCTCAGCAAATGTTTGTTGAATAAATGGAGAAGTGGAAATTTCAGAACAGAGCCTGATAATTTTGACAAAAGGGCCATCAAAATTATTCTGCTTGACTGGATTTCTTGGTATCAAATACTGTCTAATAAATTTGTTATAATCTGGGAGCTCAACACTTCATTAGGGAAAAGAATTAATTGTATGATATTTGTTGTAATAGGAAATAATCAGGATCCACTTTAAAAACGTGTGCCTTATCTGTTTAATTTCTGTATTACTAAATTATTTATATCCTAACTGTGCTGGGTAGTCTTGGAACTTATCTATTTAACTTTCCAACAGTGTCTGATCCATCAATTAACCACCCTCTGCACATGAAGCTCTTGGCCAGGATTTTAACAGAATTGGAATCCCTTGTGATGCTCTAGTAAAGAAACTCATTAGTATTCCTGATTTTTTACAAAAGAAAAAAGTCACATTGTCTTAGACAAGAAGTCTCAGGTGCTAGACTCTTTAATACTTATATTTTTGTATTAATGTCTCTCCTAAAAAAGGAAAATGTGCCTCAGGTTGCACTTAGAGGGAGGTGGGGGACTGGAACGACAGAGGCAAGGAACAGAGGAGGATTGCGCCTGTGTGGAGTGCCCATTGCATAGTAACTTAAGGTATTAACTGATTCTATGTTTTTTTTTCTTCCTCTTTGCTCCTCCTATGATTATATACTTTAGGGCCATGAGATATGACTTTGCATTAACCCCAGGAGATACTAGTTCAGAGCTGGAATCAAAGCAATGGTCTGTTGGTAAATGTTCAGCAGATGACTCTCTAGAAAAATAGCCTCAATTTGTGGTGTTTGCTTGTTTCTGCAGCGTAAATAACCTCAGGATGACTGATTTTAAGCTACCAATGGGACTTCACTGAGTGGAGTTAGGAAGAGATGCTAATAACTGGTTTTCATGTGGTGGTATGAGCTGGTGTCAGTATATCATTGGATCAAAGGTACAAATTCTCAGTTTCAAGTTCATAAAGTTTGATCCAGATACAAGACAGAAAATTTTTTTTAATAGATACAATGAGACTGATCAATTTCACATTGCATGGTAAGACTTTAAAAAGATTAGAACTTTAGCAGAAGAGAGAACAGGAGGGAGAGGTTTAGAGAGAAGTGAGATTCTTTTTATTTTCCCCAGCTTTACTGTGATATAATTGACATACAACATGGTTTAAGTCTTAAGTTGTACAATGTGATTTAGATTTGCATTTGCTGATGATTAGTGATGATGAGCATCTTTCATGTACTTGCTGACCATTTGTATGTCTTCTTTGGGAAAATGTCTACAGATTCTTATCCCATTTTTAATTGAATTAGTTGTGGGTTTTTTGTTGTTTTTTTTTGCCATTGAGTTGTATGATTTCCTTATGTATTTCAAATATTAATTTCTTATCAGATACATGTTGTGTGAATATTTCCTCCCATACTATAGGTTGTCTTTTCATTTTGAGATATTTTTTGTTGTGTAGAAGCTTTTTGGTTTGATGTAGTTCCACTTTTTAATTTTGCGTTTGTTGCTTGTGCTTTTGGTGTCTTATCCAAAAAAATCACTGTCAAGGTCAATGTCAAGGAGATTTTCCCTATGTTTTCTTCTAGGAGTTTTATGTTTTCAGGTTTACTTTTATGTATTTAATCTATTTTGAGTTAATATTGTGAGTAGTATAAGATAGGGATCCAATTTTATTTATCCACATGTGGATATCCAGTTTTCACAGCATCATTTATTGAAGAGACTATTCGTTTCCCATGTTCTTAGCTTACTTGTCAAATATTAGTTGACTGCATATGTGAGGGTTTATTTGTGGAATCTCAACTGTTCCATTGGTCTTTGTGTCTGTTTTATGCAGCCCCATACTGTTTTTATTAAAGAGAAGTGAATTGTAGCTTTGTAATATAGAAATTATACCTTTTATTTATTTTTCCTGCCTAATTTCTCTGGCTAGAACTTCTAGTACTATGTTAAACAAAAGTGGTGAGAGTGGGCACCCTTGTCTTGTTCCTTATTTTATTTATTTATTTATTTATTTATTTATTTATTTATTTATTTATTTATTTATTTATTTATTTTTAAATATACCTTTATTGATTTCAGAGAGAGGAAGGGAGAGGGAGAGAGAGAGATAGAAATATCAATGATGAGAGAGTCATTGATCGGCTGCAGCCAGCAACCCGGGCATGTGCCCTGTCCAGGAATCGAACCCTGATCTCCTGGATCCTAGGTCGGTGCTCAACCACTGAGCCACGCCTGATTGGGCTTGTTCCTTATTTTAGATGAAAAGTTTTCAAGCTTTCACCACTGAGTATGATGTTAGCTGTTGGCCTGTCATATGTGGCCTTTATTATGTTGAAGTATGTTCCTTATATATCCAATTTGTTGAGAGTTTTTATCATAAAAGGATGTTAAAATTTTGTCAGTGCTTTTCCTTCATCTATTGAGATGATCATATACTTTTTATTTTTTAATTCTCTTAATGAATCACATTTATTGATTTGCATATGTTGAACCATCCTTGTATCCAGGAATAATTTCTATTTGATCATGGTTATGATCCTTTGAATGTGTCACTGAATTTAGTTTGCTAGTACTTTATCAAGAATTTTTTATATCTATATTCATCAGGGATATTGGCCTACAGTTTTTTGTTTTTTTTAAATCTTCTTGTAGTGTCTTTATCTGGCTTTGGTATCAGGGTAAGGCTAGCCTCTTAAAAGGAATTTGGGGGTCTTCCCTTCTTTTCAATTTTTGGAAGAGTTTGAGAAGATTGGTATTAGTTCTTTAAATGTTTGGTTGAATTAGTCAGTGAAACCATTTGATCCTGGGCTTTTACTTGTTGAGAGATTTTTTTTCATTAGTGATTCAACCTATTTACTAATTATTAATATGTTCAGAAGTTCTATTTCTTCATGATTTAGTCTTGGTATATTGTTTGTTTCTAGGAATCTATCAGTTTCTTCCAGGGACCCAGTTTGTTGGAATGTAATCGTTTATAGTAGTCTCTTATGAGCCTTTGTATTTCAGTGGCATCAGTTGTAAAGCCTACTCTTTCATTTTAAATATTATTTATTTGAGTTGTCTCTATTTTTCTAAGTCTAGTAAGGGTTTGTCAATTTTGTTTATCTTTTCAAAAAACCAATCTTAGTTTCACTGTTTTTTTTCCTATGGATTTCTGGTCTCCATTTCATTTATTTCTGCTCTGGTCTTAGTTATTTCCTTCTCTCTGCTAACTTTGGGCTTAGTTTGTTTTTCTTTTTCTAGTTCCTGGAGGATTAAGTTTAGGTTGTTTATTTGAGATCTTTTTTTGTTTCTTAATGTAGACCTTTATTACTATAAACTTTCCACTTAGAAGTGCTTTTGCTGCATCCCATAAATTTTGATATACTGTGTTCCATTTTTGTTTGTTTCAAGATATTTTTTCATTTCTTCTTTGACCCATTGGTGTTCAGGAGTGTGTTGTTTAATTTCCATATATTTGCAAATTTTCCTGCTTTCCTACTGTTACTGATTTTTTTTTTTTTAACCTTCACCTGAGGATATGTTTTTATTGATTTTAGAGAGAGAGGAAAGGAGAGAAAGAGAAAGAGAAAGAGAGAGAAACATTAATGTGAGAAACATCAGTTGATTGCCTCCCCTATGCACCCTGATCAGAGATCGAACCCACAACCTGAGTATGTACCCTGACTGGGAATTGAACCCAAGACCTTTCAGTGTACTGGTTGATGCTCCAACCAACTGAGCCACACCAGCCAGGGAAACTGTTGTTGATTTTTAATTTCATACCATTTTGGTCAGAAGAAATGTTTGGTATCTTTTCTGATATGAAATGATTTAAATCTAATCTTCTTAATTTGCTAAGACTATTATGGCCTATCATATGATCTAACTTGGAGAATGTCCCATGTGCACTTGAGAAGAATGTGTATTCTGCTGTTCTTGGATGAAATGTTCTGTATTTTTCTATTAGGTACATTTTGTCTAAAGTATAGTTCAAGTCCAATATTTTCTTTTTGATAATCTATCTGGATGATCAGATCACTTTCGTTGTTGAAAGTGAGGTATTGAAATCCCTTACTATAATTGAATTATTGTCTATTTCTTCAGATTTATCAGTATTTATTAATATAGGTAGGCGTTCCAATGTTGGGTGCATATATAATTGTTATATTCTCTTGATGAATTGAGTTCTTTATTACTATATATGGCTTTCATTGCTTCTTGTTAGTTTTTAACTTAAAGTTTTTTGTCTAATATAAACATAGCTACTCCTCTCTTTTGATTTTTGTTTGCATGAAATATCATTTTTTTTAGTCCTTAACTTTCACCTTATGTGTGTCCTTCAAGCTGAAGTGAATCTCTTGCAGGCATCATATAGTTAGAGTTGGTTTTATCCATTTAGCCACTTTGTGCCTTTTGATTGGAGAATTTACTCTATTTAAATTTAAAATAATTATTTATATGTAAGGACTAACTAATGCCATATTATTAATTGTTTTCTGGCTGTTTTATAGTCCTTTTGCCCAGATGGTTTCTGACTTGCTCCCAGGAATGGGTAGGCATTTTCCTTGGGTACTTGCTCCCAAGAGTGGACCGCATTACCAGTTATGAACACCCCATGGCCTAAGATTTGGTCAAAGGACAGCTATTTAGGGATGGGGGAGGGATGCTTTTGACAGAGGGTGGACTCATGGACTAGTCTGGAATGTCCTTGTCTGTTTGTATGAGGCCCTTGCTGTGCCAGAGGGAGCTGGTGGGAGGAAGAGCCAGGGATGGGAGCTTTCCCCAAACAGCCAGTTCCACACAGGAATTCCAAGGAATCTGGGGATTCTAAATTATAACCTGGCTTTTCAGGCCATTACTGAAGGTCTATGTGTCATGGCAGAATCAATCATTTTTTTTAACAGTTTCTAGTTTGATTTATAACTTATGAAACTTTAGACTTACAGTGTATGGGTTTCCGTTTCTGTTCTTACTATGGGTTCTGCAACATTAGGGAGAGACCTGGATGGTGGGAAGCAGAGAAAATGTGTATTTCCATAATAACATTGAACAACAGCTTCCTCATATACAATTTTATAGTTCAGTCTCTTTAACTTTGTGTGTGTGTGCGTGTGTGTATATACTATTTATACATTTTGACAAAGTTTCTATTTTGATTAGTGGAATATGGGAGCTTTTGGGGATGCTATAATTAATTATATATATTTCTGCTACAAAGGTTTCTTAATTTAGTAAAAATATTATATTTTTACATGCTGTACCTTACTAAAATTTGTATTTACAGACCAAAAACCAAATAATTTTATCTTTAATGCTGAAGTTTTTACCAGAAACTATAATAACATTAACAACAATGTCAGATATTTCTCTTTGACTGAATGACTATCCAAAAGATGTATTTTAATTTCGTGAATTAAATAAAGAAAAACAACCTTTATTGGAACTAACTGATTTTCTCTCTGCTGTATCTAGGACCCTGCTATCAAACTGGCCTCCTTCAACTATTTGTGCAGTTCTTCCTCTGCCATGGAGCCAACACATGAGCAGTATTGCTTCAGTTTCCTGTGTCCAAAAGGAAACCTGGAACCCAAAGAGGGTGAAGTTAATGAAGGACAATCATTCGAGGTAAGTGAAAAGTCACGCTTCACTGAATGATGTGTTAACGTGTTTTCTGCAGGCGCACATGTTCAACACTTATTTTTGAATATAGTCTTAAAATCACTTCTGACTTTTGGAATAGAGACTGGTGCTTCCTCTTCAGATTTGTGTCTTCTGGTTTTCATGTGGTCAGTGATATCACTTAGCCCTCCTGGTCAATGGCAAACTAGATTGATAAGCATTCTTTGCAAGTTCCACATTCATCAATAACTTTGTGAAACCGAAATTCAGAATTTAGTTTTTCTCTAAATGTGTGCTTTTGGGTTTTTGAGCTCCTTGCTGCTGAAAGAGTTTCTGGCAAAATAAAACAGCATCACCAAGTAATAATTACTGTTGATATATATATATATATATATATATATATATATATATATATATATACCATACAATAAATAATGAACCTATGTAATGAGCTTATTCAGGCTGCTCTCCATAAGCTCTATGACAAGATGGCCCAGCCTCTAGCTCCTATTCATGTTTCCAACCTAACCAATGAAGACACATTTCTACTGATCCTGCCAGCTAATGGCTAGTGGAGTCATGGGTTTTGAAGGGTGTGAGTGTGATGTAGACCATACAATAGGCTGGCCCGACAATGGCCAATAGGGACAGCCGGTGTTAAATCTTTCTCCCGCCATCACCCAAATTGTAAGAAATTAGCTTCATGAGCTCTCTCTTGCCTGAGGGCACTGCCTGCTGTCTTTGAAAAGGAGGTGCTTGTTATGCTGAGACTGGAAAAAATAAGGAAAAGAGAAATGTATTATTGCTGGGTACCTTTTAGATTTAATCACATGTAAATAAAAATGTGTTAATTTCATATACAGCTCCCACACTACTAGACAAGACCTTGTCAGAAGCTGAGAATACAAAGTAGAGATCTACCAAAGCAACTATTAATAATTCTTCATTAAAAAATAAAAAATTAGAGGGAAATGTTAGGCCAGTTGGTACACTGAGACAGCCGGTATAAACTGGGGTTGTACCCCTTTGGTTGCCATAGTTATAGGAAAATAAAGAAGCTTCGTTTTCTTTGCCCCTTTGGGAATGGTGTTTGTCATTGTTACCTGGTATATGGATATACCTGAGTTTTCTAAAGGTGTGGTTCCCTTAGTGTGAGTTTGTTTAGCCAATGGCAATACCTGAGCCCAGGATGCCTGCTTGATACTTGTGGCTGTGTGACCATCTGTCTGTTCCTTTTGCCACTGAAAGTAATTTAAAAGCTGCCTGATTGCCTAGGCTGTCTTGGTCATTAGTTATAAAGATAGAGCTGAGCGGGCCAGGGGACAAAGGACCTAGCACGTGGTATGTACTTAATAAATATTTCAATGAGAGAAGCCATTGTTGGAGATGTTACTGAAAGCCACCAGCTTCCTCGGGGCTGTTTTCCTTGTAACATCAGTGATTTTAAAAGTAGCCTCCATGGCCATGTGTTTATGACTCCTATGAACATATAGATATTTAATGGACATCTAAATAAAGAATAAAAAAGTAATGTTCCTCTGATATTTCCAGTTCCCAAATGTATGATTGTCTAACCAATACGCTGTATACCTGAAACTAATACCAAATAATATTGAATGCAATCTGTAATTGAAAAAAAATTTTTAAATTTAAAAAAATAATAAAATAACAACAAAAAGGAATGCCAGTAGTTTCCTGAAAGTCATCATAAAATGACCTTACATCATTCATAATGTCAATAAACAACTGCCCCGTTAGGGCATCAGAATCACAATATCTTGCAAGGTTTATAGCAAAAAAGAGAGAGAGACTGCTTATCTCAGAATCACTGGGCAAATTGCTGGGTGAAGACCTGCCTATCACATTCTACTGTTTCTGGAATGCTGACTACAGCCTCTGCCTCTGCTTGACACATCAAGCTAAGTAGCTAAATGCTGACATTCAATATTATTTGGTCTCCTACTCAGATGCTCATTCAATAGCAGTCACTGCTGAATTTTGCAGACTTGCAGAAATTGAATTCTAGTTGCTAATATTATTCTTAACTTGCTGCTTTGGTTCCAGGCTTTAAGTTGATTTTTTTTTTTTCTAGGCTTTTAATTAAGTAGATGAACAAGAACACGGTAGGACAATGGTTAACATTAGGATCAGTGTGATGTTCTCTCATCACTCACCACATCCTGCTTCAGATCTTTTTTTATTTTTATTTTCTCAACACTGAAGAGAGCTGATATTATCATATATTTAGTCTATCCCAAGAATATCATAGGAGGACCAGATGTATTTTCTCAAAGGGCATAGGTACCTATATTAGACACAAGGAGAATTTTCTAGTTTGTCCCTAAGAATTAGTGATGGCATTACTTGTTCTAGAATTTAGTTGCTTAAATTCTCTGGCAGAAAATAACTAGTGTTACTACAAAAATAACACAGGTGGAAAAATATCATGTTAGCATAGGCTTTATCGAAGAGTGTTCTATGAAACATGAGTTGGTTCACAAAAAGAGGGTTCTGGAGCCACAACCCTCCCACCATGCTTACTTCTTGGAGGTTCCCAACGTGTGTCAACCTAACAAAGAATTTGATTGGTCCTGTGATGAAGAAGCCATTTGAATTTGTTTCATCTGGACCTTTCTAAAGCTTTCTAGAGTTTATCTTGAAGCCCTCATGTGTTACTTCCCATAGAAACACTGTAGTAAGATAGTATCATTTCTTCAGTCTGTTTTCTTGCATTCATTGGGTTAATGACTTACAGTCATTACAGATTACAGACCCAAGGCATTATTTTCTATATATTTTATCTACACTAAATCTAGATGTATTTTATTTCAGTTCTTTTCTGCCAACAGACTGTGATAACCCCTCCAAATGCTCTTAGTATCTTGTGATCTTATGAAACCAGTGACTCTCTCTTCCAAGATCATGACTCTCCAGAGCTCATGAGCATATGTTATCCAATCTCATTTTTTATCTTTCCTTGCTTCTTGATTTTTGAAGCTTTGTTATATTCTATCCCACAGTAGAATCATTGCAGTTTAGCTGGCATTTGGCCAGTTTCTTTTTTTTCATTCCCATTTCTCTTCCTGCCAAATATCACTTTGCTCTCAGATTTGATCAGCACAATAAACGCAGGTCTGTTTTATTTGCATCTGACATTCTGATAAAACAAAAACATTCTGGATTATGGATATAATCTCTTGACCAATATCGGCCTTATTCACATTTTCCCCCGAATAGTAGCTATACTATACTTTTTTCGCCCTGAAGTGCAAGTCCCACTGCCTACCAAAAGTGTAGATTCCAGGCCAGCATTCTCAGTGCTCCACTTTTCTGCCCTGTCGTAGGAGTAAAAATATGGATTCATTTAATTTACTCAAGAAAATGTGAGTGCCTTCCACCTGCCAGGCATTGGGTTACAGCTGGGCATTGGTATACAGTGACAAGAAGAATGGTACAGGCAGGTTCCTGCTTTCATGAAACATAGATGAGGGTGTTGTGAATGACTTCTATTGCAGCATGTAACATAGTTATTTTTAAAATGTTGTTTTGATCTAGTTTTGAGGCTCTGACTAGAGGTTGGTTAGTTCCTTTTTTGAATAGCTGATGAAGTTTTCATACCGAAGAACCCTCACATTCCTGGTTTCTATGAACCAGTCCTAATCACTCCAGAGCCAGGTACCAGAGAACTAGAAACAGGCCTGTGAAATTACTCGAATCAGCCAATTCATGGGGAGACTGCTAAACCTGGTTAACCCCACCCTGCTTGCCATACATAAACTACCCAGCCCTGGGTGTAACCCTCTGTGTGGCTGTGCCTGGAAGCCTTCTCTGGTTTGGCAAGTAACAAAAAGTTCTGCTTTTCATCTATCTAAGTGTCACGTGTTGTGTACTACCATCAAAGAACCTTTAAATCCAATAAAACATAGCTGCAAGCAAAATTTTGGTTTTTCTTATTGTTATGAAAATTTCAAAGGAATTAGAGGTACTAATTGGTGGTGAAAAAGAGGTGGGATGAGGATTTTAAGAGAAGGGAAGAATTCTTTTTTAAAATATTAACTTTAGTAACTTAATTCCCCCACCTAGGACTTTAGCAGATTAATTTGTCCCATATAATCATTGATTTATTGCATGCTTATTAAGCATTTACCGTGGCCCTGGTATTGTAATACTCTAGGAGGTATGCAAGAACAGAAAATGTGTATCTTCCCTTGAGAGATCTATAGATTAAGTAAGAGGACATGGCATGCACCTAAAACGATTAGAGAGACAAAATCAAATGTGTGGTAATATCACTAAACAATTGTTAAATCCAGAAAAGTGACAAAAATACTAACGCACTAGATAAATAAATTTGCTTGCAATTTTCAGCGATAGCTAACTATAAAACCATTTTTAATTCTCCTAGTTTTTGCTGGAGAAATGTTTGTGTTGTTGCTCTTTTCCTCAGCTTATTCTTCCCAGCTCTGACACCCTTTCTCTGAGGAAGATAGGGCCTGGCTTTTCCTAGCCTTGGAGTCTCGTGGATTTTGAATGGAAGCAGGTAACAAGTTCTCTTAAGAGATGGATTTTGGAGCACAACGTTGGCAGTTCAGATCAGATGAAGCTATTTATTTTAAAACTTGGGTGTGTTGGCCAAGGCAGGAATGGCACCAGGTGTTAGACCGGTGGGGTTAGACCAGACCTGGGTTCAGCAACCTCAGGACTTGAGTTCTGGTTAAGAAAGAATTCAGAGCCAAGACTCAAACTATAAGAGAACATTTATTTGGAAAATCACAGAGGTAGAAGAAGTAACCTGTAGAAGACATGGGCTTAGGGAGCTTGGGAGTGAGGAAGGTCAAAGATAATGTGCCTGGGGGGAATGGAGAGAGGAAGGGGAAAGGCGAAGGCCTGCTCCCAGGAGGGAGAGCACACTGGGTCCTCTGTCCTAAGGGTTTTAAGAGTGGAGATTTTAGGGGAGCTCCCAGGGGAAGATCTCAATAGCATATTTAGCAGTTTTCCATGTGTGTCCTTTCAGAGACTGGGGTCTCCACTGATTGACTGGTCAGCACCAGGGCAGGGGGTCATTAGTCAATGCAGCTCGTCCTGAGGTCAGCCGTGGGGTCACTTGTCTGGTTTTGCTGCTTTGGCTGGGCCTGGAGAGGCAGTACACCTGAGGCCTAGATGTTATCTCTAGGGAGGAAAGGTTGAGGGTCCAAACAGCTTGACCAGCAATATTCTAGGGGAAGAAAGGCCACCCTGGGGACAAGGTCCTACCCTACAATTGTCCTTTGCTAGGCACTCAGGACTTTTTGCCCTGGTGACTTTTTGTACCTGTCCCATTGCCCTTGCGCTGCTCATGTCTGTCTAACTGCTTAGAAACACAGGTGTATTTCAAAAAGGAAAATGGTTTCAGCTTAAATTCATTTGCAATACCAATCTTCCTGGTTGGGGAATTGAATGCTTAGTTAATTTATTTTTGATGAGCAGGATTCTGTCTGTTTTAAATGATGGCTGACTGGCCTGGAAGTTGGGCTTCTCCAGAAGGCATTTGGTGTTGGTCCATGGTCTTCAAGGGAACCCACACTTTTCCTGGAGAAGAAGCAAGAAGCTGTCATTGATCAAGCCTCTGCCCTTTTTCTAGACTCACTATACAGTGACTTTCAGTTATTCTTCCTATTAATACTTTCTTATTGAACATCTACCCTGTGTAAAGGACTATAGTGACTTCTGCAGGGGATGAGGCATGAACTCTGTGCAAGGCAGCATGTGGGCATGGCCATCAAAGAGGCATAAAGTGTTGTGAGCATGGGGTGAAGGAGTCACTTCAAACTGGGTGGATCAAGGAGGGCTTTGCAGAGAAAGTAACACCTGAGCTGGGACTTGGAGAACAGGTTTGATTTGGCAGTGAGAGAAGGGATTGGCAAACTATTGCCTGTAGGCCAAATCCATCTTCCCTACCTGTTTTTAGAAATAGAGTTGCACTGGAACTGAGCCATGCTTATTCATTGATGTATTGTCTATGGCTGCTTTCATGCAACAATGGCAGGGTTGAGTAATTGTGACAGAGACTGTATAGCTCTCAAAGCTTAAAACATTTACAATCTGCCTCTTTACAGAAAAAGTTTGTGATCTTGGTTTAAAGTCAGTTGCTTGAGGGACTTAATATATGGCTTGATATTTGGATTTCATATGAGCCAAAATATATGACTTCATTTGGCAGATATTCTGGAAACAGGATGCTTCTGAGCCTTGGGAATATTTGAGTGTTCACGATGGTACTGAACTTCAGGACAGGGCGTGTGGTAGATGGACTGCAGAAGAGAGATGCTATAGGTAGGAAGAAAAATTCAGAAATTTGTTCTGTCACTGAAGTGAAAAATAATGAGTCTGGATTTGGAGGACAGCTGGGATGAAAGGGAGAGGGTGCAAAAGACATTGTAAATAAAGCCCTAGGAGGGTGGACTAAGGGAAAGAGAGAATTGAGGATGGCTCTAGGGTTTTGAGCCTGGGTGACGGGGTATGTCAATGATCCCTTCTCTGAAAATATCCACCTGAACAAGATAAATTTAACACTTCTTCCACCTCCCCCCAGTTAGGAGAAGGAATAAAGCTGAAGAGGCCCCATCCCACCAGGGTATCTGGTATTGGGAGGAGAGGTGGTTATAAGCTATTGTTGCAGAGGAAGTAAGACCCAAAGCCTTGCTTAAGGAAATGTATTTGTCACTAGATAGGAAATCAGCCCAAGCTGTCACCGAGAGAAAAGTATTGCATGAGTTTGAGGAGTATCTTGTATTTGCAGGATTGCCAGATAAAATGCAAGATATTCAGTTAAATTTGAACCTCAGATCAACAAGGCAAAATAATACATCCCAAATATTATGAGACATATTTTTACTAAAAATTATTTGTTCTTGATCTGAAATTCAAATTTAACTGGACATCAATTTCAGATCAACAGTGAATCATTTTTTAGCATATGTCCGGAATATAGGATATATTTATACTAAAAAAATAATCTGCTGGTTATCTAAAATTCAGATGTACTTGGGCTTTTTTTTGAAATCTGACTACCCTACTTGTAAGGTAAGCAGACAAAGCTTTCACTTTTGGGGGGACTGAAAAAGAACTGGGGCACCTGTATTTGTTTTTCATCGTAGGAGTAGAGTTGACTTCTCCAGCCCTTCTGGAGCCTACAGCTGAGCAGAGGATAGCTCAGCGAACACCAGGCCTGAACACAGGACACTGTTTCAGAGTGTGGACAGAGGACGGACCAAGGGGTGTGGTGGGGTGGAGTTTCCGGTGGTGGTGGTTTGGGGATCTAACTAAGGGGCTTGAGTAGGGGATGAATGGAGTAAAGAGAGTGTGGATTAGAGAGGGGGTGTGAGTTCAGGACAGGGACAGATTCCTTAGAGGAGCCTCCTTCAAAGACTTACTTTTGGAAGGAATTTTCTTGGGGCAGAATACGTCTGTCACATTGGCTCCAATATGGAGATCTGCTTACCTTATTATGCTTCTAAATCTTTGATAGGCTGGTTTAGTGAAGGGATGGAGATTATTCACCCCAGTTATCTTATACAGCTATGCAACGGTTCATTTCATGTGTCAACCTGGCTAGGTATGGTACCCAGTTGTTTGATTAAACACCAGTCTAGATGTTGTAGATTTTGGACTTACCAACCCGCACAATAACATTAAGCAATTCCTCAAAATAAAAATAAATCTATCTATCCTCCCCCCTTCTTTCTTCCCCTGCCTCTCTTTGTCTGTCTGCATGTTTATTTCTCTCTGGTGTGATTTCCCACATTAGCCACTTTCCATGTGTTTGATTCCGTCTTGGCAACAAGAGTCACAGCACTATTATGCATCAAGCAGTCCTGCTTCCCAGCTACCTTAAAATAATAATGTCTCATGGTGACAAATAGATAGAGTTAACAATGAAAGTAAAATGCTTAGTAGGCAGAAGTGAGACAGGGTTAGATTTCTCTGCCTGGCAAAAACAGAAAGTGGCCTGAGAATCTAAAGTAAGGAATATGTATCTGGGGGGAGCTAGTGGCATCAGCCTCCACTGCTTTATCCTTAATCTAGTTTCTGTGAATCTCAAGAGTAAGTTCTTAATGGGAAGACAATAGTTTTCTTAATTTAAGAAGGTTTTGTCATTGTCCTAAGAAACTTAAAAAATGGTAGCAGATTTTTAAATCTGCTTTTACTTTTGCTATTTTTTCTTTGGTAAAAATTAAAAACAAAAATAAGAATTTGAATTAATGAAGACATATAATTCTTTTTGTGGCCTTAGTGGCTGACATTTCTACATTGTGTCAGAAAAGGCCCAATTAGAGTTAAAGAAAAAGAAAAAGAAAAAAAGAAATGACTTTTCTCAATCTCCTTTCCCTCCCTGCCACTAAGAGGAGAAAAAAACTAATATCCAAGAAATCTTCCAACTGAATGCTGTTTGCACACACGTATGCATGTCTGTTTTGCACACCCCATGTGTGCCTTCCCCTGGATGCAGGTGGCTACTCCAGGAGCAGCACCTGTGGGATGCGCATGTCTGAAAGCTGCCTTGGTTGTGTGCACGGAAAGAAGAAAACAAGAAAGTGAGGTAAAAACCGCACAAGTGAAATCAAAAGCAACTGTTCTACCACGAGGAAAGCAGGCAGACCTTGCTTTGTGCACACGCCATTCTTTCTCTGCCGCCCAGACTGATCTTTGAAATAAAATAAAGAAGCGTGGCAAACTAACTGAAACATAGGTAGAAATAATATATTTGGGTTTCAGAAAAGAAAAAAAAATAACTTGGCATAGCTTGAAAGGCACCCATTTCATAACAACACATGTGCAAAGAATTACAATAATTGCAGTGCACACATCGGTAACAGACAGAGTGAACAATGAATATTAAAAACACATTCCTAGAGCTGGCCCCGTGGCTTGGCAGCACTGCACAGCGCGGAGAGCTGCTCGGGAGTCAGAGGAAGGCTCTGGGCTTCCAGAGCTGTCAGGGCTTGGCAGGAGGAGGAAAAGAGGAGGGAGGGAGGTGGCAATGACTGTCCCCGGCACTGTGACTCCTGTCTCCCACTGGCAGAGCCCTAGGATGGCTTCAGGAGGGTTTCATAGAGGAAGTCTGCCTTCAGCCCTTTGAGGCCCTGGTTCAGAGCTGAACTGGAGCCAGGCTGAGAAGGAGGAGGGATTGGGATAGAAAAACAAACACTGAAGAACAAACAGACAGAAGGTAGTGCCGGGAACACCCAGACAGTGCCCTGTGCGAGCATTCCAGGCTTCTCTCTCTAAGGCTCGCCTGCAGCGCCATGGGCTTCCTGGCCGCAGACATCAACTGAGAAGAACTGAAAGTATTGATCTGCCCTTTCCCTTCACTATTTGCTATGTGGTGCCATTAAAGTCTGTAAGGAGATGAATTCTCCTGGTGGTGTCTTCCAGAGCCTTCAAAGCCACATTAACCAACATCCAAGGTACACAATGATCTTTTCAGGGTGAATCCGTCCCATTGTCAGCAAAGACAAAGGCCCTTCTCTTAAGTACAGCTTTGGTTTTGAATGCTCAGATTTTGCCTCTTGCCATTGGCAAGGAATTGCCTCGGGAATCCTTGCAGCTTTGGCAGTGAGAGAGACCAGAGGGTGAGAATCTCTAACCAGAGGAGTTTAGTTTTCACACTGGGAGTCGAGGCCTGAGGATTCTTAAGCTGTGGGCCATGAACATCCAAGGGGTTGGTGAGGTAAAATTCAGGGAGATCTGTGGAGGGTGGCAGGACCGGCACCCAGTGTTAGACTAGTGGGGTCAGACCAAACCTGGGTTCAGCAACCTCAGGACTTGAGTTCTGGTTAAGAAAGAATTCAGAGCCAAGACTCAAACTATAAGAGAACATTTATTTGAAAAATCGCAGAGGTAGAAGAAGGAATTCATAGAAGAAATGGGCTTAGGAAACAAGTTATAGTGGTAAAGGAAAGGGTCTTGGAGTTTAGAAGTGAGGAAGGTGACAGGGGTGGGGGGTTGAGGACAGGGAGGGGAAAGGTTTGGGTGTGCTCCCAGGAGGGAGAGCACACTGGGTCCTCTGTCCTAAGGGTTTTAAGAGTGGAGATTTTAGGGGAGCTCCCAGGGAAATATCTCAATAGAATATTCAGCAGCTTTCCATGTGTGTCCTTTCAGGATCTGGGGTCTCCACTGATTAATTGGTTAGCGCCAGGGCAGGGGGTCATTAGTCAATGCAGCTGGTCCTGATGTCAGCCTTGGCCATGGCATTGCTTGTCTGATTTTGCTGCTTTTCTGGGCCTGGAGTTGAAATTATCTCTAGGGAGGAAAGATCAGGGGGTCCAAACAGCTTGACCAGCAATATTCTAGGGGAGGAAAGGTTGCCCTGGGGACAAGGTCTCACCCTACAATTGTCCTTTGCTAGGCACCCAGGACTTTTTGCCCTGGTGACCTCCTGTACCTGGCCTGTCATCCTTGTTCTGCTCATGCCTATCTAACTGCCTATCACAGATCAATAAACTTGGATGGGAATAAAAAAAGATACCTTTATTTTTGCTATTCTCTGAACTATAACATTCCTTTAATTACAAATGTAGGAAACGAACCACAATAGTGTTAATAACACTTAGGACTTTATTACCAGTAAAAATCATGAGTATTTTCATGTCATTTCACTGTTGTTTCAGATATCCCCAATTTTATTGTTTATATTCTATAATATTTACACTTATCACTACTTGGAATTACGGTTATTATTAGGCCTGCCACAAGGTCTTGTTATTTTATGCATTAGTCAAGTATTTATTATAGCATAATAAAATACTTTGATAACTGTATTTCAATATATTGGTTTCCCTTGACATATTATGTTTTATTCTTTTTTAAAAGATTCTTCTGAGAAGGGTACCACAGACCACTTGGCCACACTGCTAGAGAGTTCCATGGCACACACAACATTCTCCAGTCTTTAAAGCAGTCACAAGGAGCCAGGACCTCCTCACAGCGAATCCTATACTGGGCTAGACTCATGTGTGTCTCTACGCATGGGGAGAGAAGGGAAAGGCAAACATATGTCCCCAGACATACCACTGAGGATTTAAGAAAGGAACTTCTTACTTGTCCACTCTTTAGATATACTCAACAAATGTTAGCATTCGCAAGACAAAAATTTGCATTTCCTCTTCAATGATTTGTGGCAGAGCTCCAAAATGATTTCATTAAAAAGAAAAGAAAATAAACCCCTCAAACAATGACTCCAGTTTTGCCAGATGCTGGCCAAGAGTGTTTGCCATTGAATCACAATTGATAAGGTAGAGAAAGACTGATGATGAACTAACTGTTTTTGCCAGTTTGTGCTCCAAGGATAGAAGGACAGAGAACAGCTACAAGAGTAGTAGTGAAAACAACATAGTGGTGATATTTCTTAAATCCAGGTGTCAGCTAAGAGAACTGATACCCATAAATATCACAGAGGCAATGTAGAAAGTCTTTTTACTTCTACTTGTCTTCATGCTAAAGGAGAGGAATAGTTCAGATTTAGAAGCTATGATTCATTTGATTTATCAATCCCTGAAATCCTGTTGAACTCTTGTACCAATGCAGAACCCAGCATAGAGGGGGTGCTGGGAGAAACAGGCCTAGTCACAATTTTCAAAAATAGGAACCTTAACTTCTGACTTATAAGGGGCAAAAATATTGCCCTGAAAGAAGATGTGTAAAATATTAGCAATCTACATAGGCAGTTTTTTTTTTAACTTGGAGGGAAATATTGAGTGTTTTACTAGAGTTCTTAATATAGTCATAAAAGAAAGTCTAGAGATAGAGAGATAGATAAAAAAGATAGTTTGGTAAGTTCAAGATCTATTATATTTCAGACACTATATTAGTTTTAAAAATACACTTATCAGCCCTGGCCAGGTAGCTCAGTTGGTTAGCACATCGTCCTGATATGCCAAGGTTGCAGGTTCCATCCCTGGTCAGGGCACATACAAGAATCAACCAGTGAATGCATAGAGAAGTAGAACAACAAATCAGTGTTTCTCTCCCAGCCTTCCTCTCTCTAAGATCCATAAATAAAAATTAAAAAAAGATTTCCATGGTTTGGAAAAAAATAGTCTTTTAAAAATAAAATACATTTGTCTATCTCATTGAATCATTTCAGCATTTCTATGAACTAATATTAGCCCAAGTTTTTCTGATGGCGAGCGTAGAGAATGAACTAACTTGATTGAGGTCACAGAGCTAGCCAGTGGGATTTAAACTCAGGTTTGTCTGATCCCCAAAGCCTCTATTCCATTATTCCAAGTGGTTCCAATTATTTAAAAAAATAGCTGTGCCTGAATCCTTAAAACCCAAGAAGTTGTTACAGGAGTTGAAGGATCAAGTTTCAAGTTAGGAACATAAATGGCAATGTGATAACAGGTTACATATTGATAAAAGAAACTTTATGATATCAAACAAAATTGTTTCTCACATGCAGAAAGTCAAATGGGCTTGTCCACCTATTTTAATCATTAACTTAAATAAATAAAAAGCAGGCATCTGGAAATAAGAGCTCCTCGATGATTTCACTTGCCAACAGAGTAGTTCCCTGTAGCTATTGTTAGAATATGAAACTGTCATCTCCGTTCCCTGTTTATAGGAAATAGGAGAACTTGCCTGGTGCATGAGACCAAATTTCATTGTGTTAAAAATGTGCTTCTGTGCCAGTTACCATCTCTTACCTACTGAATGTGCAGAGCACCCAGGGTTAGAGCTAAGGCCATGATGACAGCTATCAAAAATTAGGAATAAAATAACGAAATCTCAAGGTCATGCCAGAATGCCCATCCCAGAGTTACTGCTCTTCACCATCATATGCCTCCTCCCATTTTAAGTAAAGCCATAATGAGAGAGCGCATGTATTGTAGTCCTCCTTAAAATAATTTTTCTCCATCAAATTTCTGCAAGATCTTGTAGTCTATGAGCTGCAGACACTGAACACCACTTGGGATGATCTCCAAGCCATGGCCAGCCCCAACTTTCTCTGATTGCAGGAAGTTAACAACTGTTAAGATAGGAAAGCCTGCAAGGAGGTCTTCACAAGGTCTCATAGCTATCAGAATGTAAAGGGCCCTTGACTTGAGTTCGGTTATGTGAGACTACCCTGAGCTCTCTCATGCTGCAGGAGTTATTCAGTCAGTATGAGTAACTGGAACAAGTTATAGGATTTCAAAGACTAAGTAAATAACCTATGATCAGAAAATTCAATTTGGTCGTAGGTGGAGAAAGGCATCCTGCCATTAAGTAGTCAGATGGAAAACATGCAAACCACAGTTTGTGGAAGAGAAAAGAACATTAAAAGCCTTTACCCAGAAGCACAGGCAAATTCAGGAAACATACTCAGCAAAGTCAACATGTCTATTGTAAACGTGGGAAGTGGGAGCCACAGCACTGATTGAAATTCCAAACTGTGAACTAACCAGAGACATCACTCGCAGGCCAATCCCTCAGTGGTAACCACTGGGAATCTATGAGGTTCACTTATGAGATGGGTTTAGAAAGAAGACTCTGGTCAGGTGAAAATGCTCAGTGGGACAGGCACAGCTATGCAGCAAATTCCAGTGACAGGCAAAGGGGCAAAAGGGACAACTTGACAAAGTCCCCCCTCTCTCTGTGGCAAAAAGTTAAAATCTCTTTTGGAAACAGAAAAAAAGCTCATGCTAAAGCACACATTAATTATTGCTGCAAAGGATCTCAGAGAATTGCTGTGAATGGGGTGGTAGCAAAACTTATATTTGCATGAAGAATCATCTATATATCCAAAAATGGGATTACCTAGTGCTAAATCTGGCTGCTTTTCACTGCCCTGTTATTCTGGTGTGCCCCCTTTTCCACATCAAAGAAGCCAAGGTGTGTAAAATCAGACCCTGTAATGCTGATATCCTTGTCAAGTTGGCATCTGGTATAATATTAAGGTAGTGTTTGTTATCAGGGTCACTGCTAGCCCATTTGGCACTTCTGTGCAAATTTGAAAAAGAACTTCCCTTCTTCCAGGTGGATGCAGCCTCATGCCAGAGCATAGAGTTGGGTAAACAGAATATGGGCTGGATTTCAGTCCCACTCTCACTCTCAGCTGGATTCCCGTGTGCAGTCCCAGGTACAACATTCTTTGTCTCTAGAGGGTGGGTCCTGCTAGGTATTCGGTTTCATTTACATCAGTAGGTGCAGAAGATGCTGTTGGTGCCTGGTGTATCCCCTCAGTCACTCTGGAGGTCTCCTGCAGCTTCAGTGTCAGCTTTCTATATAAGCTAAGACTTCTTAAGCTCCTGTTTCTCTCTGCCTGAGGGCATTTTCTAGCTTTCAGAGCTAGAAACTTCTTGCTGGACAAGACAGGAATGAATGCCCAAGCAGTCTTCAGTAAAAGAGGGTGGAATAGAGTCTCACATAACCCAGACCCTTTGCCCCAGGTGGTCTGCACAGTGTCTCACAGGCTCCTCAGCAAGATGGAGCCCTAGTTGCCCAGAGTGGCCACCTGCTCGTCAACACACCCTTTGATGACTGATTTACCTTCTGTTTCATCTCCTCACTTCCTTTCCATGTGTCCTGGGATCACCTTCCAAATCTTTGTACCCAAATCCCCATCTCTGAGTCTGCTTTTGGGGGAACCCAAATGAGGACTCTGGGCTTCCTTACTGTAATTCGAACTCTTGGGTCCATGCACCTGCCAATGTTTGGCATTTTAAATCTGATTTGACCAGTATGTGAAATTCTTTATGAATGAGAGTCCTCTTTCACAAATCACATAACATTAAGAAAGGAACAAACCACATCACAAAGAGAGAAGCAGCAAAATGGTCACCCAAAGAATTTACAATGAGAAAGGATTTCTACAACTGTCTTAAAGAAAATGTACTTAAAGGAAAAGCAACCACATATCCTTGGGGTCAGCAGGGAAAGGGGAGAGGGGGAGACAATTGAATGACTGTGTTTATTAACATCTATGCAGTAGACCACAGGCTTCACGCTTAGTGCGACTGTCTTAGTTGTGAGCTAAGGAGAACTGAGTGAGTAAAGGGGCAAGAGCCAAATCTTTGACCCTCACTTCAGAAGTGTGTAGAGGTTGGCCAGAGAGAGAAGCAAGTGGGTGCGGGGAAAGACACCACGTGGAGCAGGTGCTGCTCATCCACCCATCAAGTTTTGACATTAGTTCCAAAGTCTGGGGACTCAATTCTGGCATTTATGGAGCCCTTACTATACTGATATATTGGTACATGCTGGACACGGCTTCTTGAGGGAGCAGGAGAGAACTGACACAAACCATGTCTGTAAGGATCTTGCAGTCTAGTAGAGGGTTTAAGACATGCCAAGCCATTTGGCACAGGACAAGATAACTTTTCACAAAATAACTGCCTGGTAGACTCTAAGAATCTTAACAGCAGAACTGTATTTTCTACATCTTTATAAGGCCTGCAACAGAGAGCCTTGATTACAGTAGGTGCTCATAGATGATGGTGTTTGAATAACCCAAGGAAGAATCTCATTCTATAACACAAAATTTCATGGCAAAGCAGAGAAGGCAGAAACCCATTTTGCCTGGGGAACATGGGAAGGCTTGGAGCTGGTTGACAGTTCCAAAGTAAAACATGCCCAAGTAGACTGGACTCTGTTGAATTTTCCTTTGCGTTTCAGCAGGGGCCTGGGTTCAAGTTGGGAGAGATGTCCGTTTTCCCATTATTTCTTGGTGTCTAATGGATGCCTATTCAACTTCGGCCTTTAATATTTTTTAAATAGTTGGCTGTAAAAACATCCAAAGTCAGAGGCTATTCTTCTCTTGACATCAATGGAAGGATATTGTTTCCCTGCTTTTACTGCAGCAAAGGGCCCATTGTTAGTTTATTCTTCATTGTTGCTCAGAGATATACTCACAGACATGAACATATATTTGAAGATGGGAAACAAAAAGATGGGAAAATGTGTCTTATACAGGAAAGCCCAGCCTCCCAAAGAGAAGACCAGAGGCTGCCAAGCAGATTTGTGTTTTAACTTGTGGTCCTTCCTGCTCCCAGCTCGTAGCCACCTAAGTCCTTTACACCCTTTCTCACTTTCCACCAGTGCCCCCAGTAGGTGCTTCGTGGATGGCAGGGGAAAAGCAAGGGTTTATGTGGAGGACCTTTACTTAGGGAGACCCTGTGACAGGCAGAGGTCCCTGCTGACCCAGCAAGCTCAGCACCTGCCTGGTGGATAAACTACCTTTTCATTAATTGGTGAGCAACAAGACAATGTCATTTCTGTGGTTCAACAAATGGTTGAATAGCAGCATTTGTACACAGTTCTGACCATTTTGTAGGGCAACTATCCCATCTACTAAGAAATTAAATATAAGTAAATCTTGAGGTTTTTCTTTTCTTCTCTGATTTCAATTCTGGCATTGAAATCTGTCCACATAGCAGGAATATGAGAATTCTTAGTAAGTCTAATGAGGTCACCACAGGAAGAGGAGATGAGAACCTCAGTCCATGAACAGAGATGGGCAGGAAACGTCAGAGAATGCGCCTATTCTTAGATCGGTCTAATGGCCATGCCTTTCTGGAGGCTTCCCTGTGGTGCTGCCAGAAAGCTAATCCAAGCGTCTGCCCCTCTGGGATCAGCCAACATCTCTGTCTCCTGCTCTCTTACTTCTAGACATGGAGAAACCCTTTTATTTTGGTCTCTTCCCTGTCTTCTCCAAAACAAAACTACTCCACTTCTACCCACAACTCCTTTACCTCCCACGGTTCTAAAACATTGAGGCTTTTAGAAAGCAAAAGCCAGAAAGCCTTGGAGGCTTTCTGCTTTAAAACCATCTTCCCCAGGGGTAAGGGAAAGCAGAGCCTACGTAATGGGGAGGAGTACTGGGAGGAAAAGTAGAGGAAGAAAGTCATTAATAATCACCAAATATTTAGTTACAAGGAGAAGTTATGATAGAGTAGTCAGGAGTAGAATTGTATAAGAATGTCATCCCCTTAATAATTTTGCCCAGGTCAGACTTTAATTTTCCTGATGGCTTAGAGTGCTTAAAGACCAAAGCAGGAGAAGGTCCTGGAATCCTCTGCCCAGGCACTCTGCCTCTGGGGAAGTAACTCAGCTTAGCCCACACGTCATGAAGGATGCGAGGCTGGTGTGCATTTGTGAGATAGATTTGGGTTGGCTCTTACCTTGTCTGAACTGGTTCATGACAAATAATCTTAATAAAAGCACTGGAATCATTACCAAACATTCAGGATCAGAGCAAGCCAGGCCAAAGGAGCTTCCTCTCTGAGCCCTTAAGGTATGGCTCCCTCTTTGCACTTCTTTTGACTCTTAGAGCCACTCAAAATTTTTGTCTCAAGGCTGCTTCGGGCTCTTTGAGGCCCCACTGGTTTATGCTTAGATGTATTTTTAAATTTTATTTGACTTTCTGTTTGCCCAGTTACCCAGGTGATTGATTCGGCTGTTTTAAAAGCCATTTTCAGAAGCCTTACCTTTTCCATGCACCACTGACAGCAAATATTTCAAGCCTGAGTCAGAGAGCCACTGTCTTTGTGGAGGTAGCCACGACGAGGCTCGTCTTCAGGGGTGTTCTCTCCGGCACGCGATCCTGCCCAGGACACTCTAAAAGGGGGGGGGGGGGCTGGAGAGTCAGTGATGCATTGAAGCTGGAGTTGCAGCCAGGCCTTCTGCCAGCCCGTGCAAAGGTGCACTTGGGATGCTACAGAGAAGACAGTGAGCAACAGAAACGAAAAGCTTCTCTGACACACACCGGTTGGGAGTTTTCTGTTAACCAGTGTTGTTTTCTGACAGCTTTGAAAAATAGACACAAGGGCCACACAAGAGGCATGTGTATCAATGAGAAAACTTTTGTGCCGGATAAGAAATGAGATGTAGTCAAAATGGATTAAAGTGTCCTGTGGAGTTAGGAAGCAATAAAATGCGTATGGATAAATCTCCATTTGGGGCTGAGAGACTGAATGCCAAGAAAGAACAAACCAACCCTGCGCTCGCTGAGTTGGGACATGTTCTTTCCACAGCTTCTCAGTGTGTGAGAGGAGGTGAGGAGTTTCCTGGCTCTTTGTGAGGAAAAAGCTTCAGAGGGAAAGAAAGGGGGCAGGCCTAGGCTTGTTGGGGCTGAGCTGTGAGCAGATGAAAAACTAAAACAACAGTTGCAATGATGAAATGCTTCTAAATGGTCTCAGAAGGACTTGGAATGCGGCCCCAAACGCACTATCTGACCATTTAATCTCTGAGTGAAAGAGGAACCCATGGATTTTTGTCTTCCCCTCTGCGCAAAAGGTGGTAGAGGTTGAAAGACGGCAGTGAATGGCACCTCCACCTCGCGAGTACGGGACTGAAAGGTGATGAAAAACCAGAGGAAAATCTTTTTCTGTCATCTGTTCAGTAGCACAATTATACAATTGCCTGCCTTGAGGTCATCAATTTAGAGAACTTTTCTACATACAGAGAAAATAAAGTTATTTGGGGGGAATTTAACCTTTTGTTTTATTTTACCAAGAGCTCTTAAGCAAATAACTTTTCATGGCCCTGGGAGTTCTGGGGCATATTTGAAATCCTGTGCTCGCTCGCTGACCAAAGCTGGCGTTGCATCTTTTTTCCTCTCACAGGCTACCTCGGTAGGATGTCATTCTTAGCTCTGTTTCTTAGCTGAGGTTTGAGCGGCCTGTCTCTGGGCTTGGGAGGGGATGATGGGGCCAGACACCCACAGCCCAGAGCAGAGCACAGATCTCTGCTTCAGGCCTTGCCCCTCTCCTCTCACCATTAAAGTTTGGACGGCCTGAGAGGTACTGAAATTTTCCCGGGGAAGATCTGCCTCAGATACTGATGAGACATCAAGGGAACGAAGTTGCTTACTGTGAAAAGAGCATGACCCTATGAAGAAAGGAAATGGGTAGCTGTAAAAGGGATATTTTTATGAGTGATATAAAACTAGATAATTGGGGGAGGGGTTATTTCCGCTGTGTAAAAATGACATCAAGAAAAATGAATCAAAGTTCTGGCTGGACTACAAGTGTGTGCCTCAAAAATGGCCACTGATGGGTCAGTCCACCCCTCTTGCTCATGGCTAGCCCCTCCCCCACCTCTCACCTGCAGCCCTGGTACCCTAGGTGACAGTGTGGCAGAATGGGGAGCACTGATGTTTTGTAACCCAGGCATATAGCCAAAATGCATACTTTATCACCAAATTCATTCCCTTGGACAAGTTGCTTAACCTTGCCTGAACCTCATTGATCAGATCAGTGAAATGGGAATACTCACGCCGGCCCCATACCAAAGGTCGCTGTGAGTGTCAACTACAACACAAAGGGAAGACCTTTGGCCACTGAAGAGTGCTTCATGCAAACGTGAGTTCTACAGAATCCAAGCTGGAAGGTTGGCTTCTTACAGAACATTGCTTCCTGCATAGAGAATCTTATTAACCATACAATGTAGAAAGATAAGTGATGATGCTTTTAAGAGCTGATGAAAGTGTCTGTGGACTTCCTTTTGAGAGGCATTCTTTTGAGCATGGGTACTTTTAGTTTTCTGGTGGGGGCGCCACGTGGCCCGACACTCTGCCATTTTTCTTTATAAAAGTTTCCAGGCTCTCTTCTTTATTTTAATGTGCTGATTTTAATTATACCTAAAAAATTGAGGCTTAATTGATATATAAGATATTAACTTCACCTGTACAGTGTAATGATTCAATATATGTATATATTGCACAGTGATCACCACAATAAATCTGGTTAGCATCCCTCACCACACATAGTTACACATTTTCTTCTTGTGATAAATTTTAAGAGCTATTTTGTTAGCAACTTTCAAATATACAAGACAGTATTATTAACTTCAGACTCTCTTCTTTATGTATCTCATGGTGCCGGTACCCCATGAAGGAGAGTAAGGTTTTTTTTTTACCTACCATTTCCCCTTAATCTTCCCAACAATTGAGATTTTATATTTAATTTCATCAGAAGTATGCTTTTAGGACCATGCAGGAAAAAGTGGTCATTTTCCATTGAGAACTGGCAAATTTTCATAAATCCTAAGCCCTACGTTATTCAGATGTCAGACTCTGTAGATCAATTTCATGAAAACAAAGGGACAGAAGGAAAAAGACCCCATTACGCTGGAACCATTTTGTCGTATGCTGAGGGCAGGGAGGTGTGTTTCTCCCTCGCTCTGCCCCCCCACTTCAGATTCATGTGCCTTTGCCCTGGGGCCAAATTTGGGGCAGGGTTGTGGGGAGGGAGTAGATGCCAGAGGAAACATACATTTTACTTTATATCCACACAAATCTCTTCTTCAACTTTTATTACAGGCCTGTGAGCTCCCTAGGCAGGAGGAAATTTTGAATGAACTCAGCTTTTAGTGACCAGGAGTGGAGACATAAAAAGAGCTATTCAGCCTCTCTGGTTACAGAGATAAGTACAAAGCGTAACTGGCATTAAGTCTGTAGTAATAGCAGCTCTAAGTACTGACCACGATTTGAATCTCTCGATAACTGATTCTGGGGAGGCTGGAATATTTATCATTCAAGGCTGTTTCTTGCTGATAAGATGCCTACAACTGATGGGGTGCACCTGAAGATGGGGATGAGCCTGGGCTGGATTTATAGCCATTTGCAGCCACAGTAAAAAAAAAAAAAAAAAGTTCTCCTCGAGAACAGCATGAGACATTCATCAGCAAAATTATCCATCTGTCCCCCTGGGCCAGCCCGTGGAAGCTTCACAAAACAGAGTTGGCGAGCACCCTGACGTGTAAGGTGATTGGATACTACACTCAGACTTGGCCAGCAAGTCACAATTTCACTGATTTGGAAACCGAGGAAGTATGGGGTGGGATAAATGAGATGGAAGAGTTATTAATCTGTGGCTCCCACACTGAAATATAAGGTGCCAGATATGTGATTATCCTCAGCTTTAAAGAAATGAAATCACCCATTTTACACAACTCCAGGGCCTTCTTTTGGTTTATTAGTACATTGGGAGAAGTTGCAGCACAGGCAATATTGAAGTTAAAAACCAACAGCAATAAAGCAGTCACCTGCATTTTATTTTCAGCTTCTGTGACGCTTTGCAGCCATGGGTAACCTTAGTACCAGCTTTGACATTTTTTAAAAAATTGCCTATTTTACACTTAATATATATGACTTCAGTGATTTTTGAAATTTAAACTTGTGTTTCCAGATTCATTATATTAAAAAAAATAAAGTCTAGAATGAGAGGCCGATATGCTGACTGCATATGGGGGTTGGGTGGGCTCTTCAGCAAACCCTTGAGCATACATATCCCTTCATATCTTTTTGTTGTTGTTAATACTCACCCAAGGATATTTTTTCCATTGATTTTTAGAGAGCGTGGGAGGAAAGGGGGGAGAGAGAGAGAGAGAAACATTGATGTGAGAGAGACACATCGATTGATTGCCTCCCACATGCGCCCCAACTGGGGCCAAGGGTTAAACCCATTTTACACAACTGCACATGCCCTTGGCTGGGGATTAAACTTGTGACCCTTCAGTGTGCGGACTGATGCTCTAACCACTGAGCAACACCAGTCAGGGCTCCCTAACATCTTTTCATGGCACACCCTTCCCACCTCTCTTTAGTTGATTTTTCAAAAGCATATAGATTTTGCTCTTAATCAACAGCACAAAATTTCCCTATTTCTAAACTCAAACTATCTGCTGCCCAATATTTGCCTTAAGTTTGCTTATGAGAAATGAAATTTATGGAGAATTGCCTGGAAGATATGTCCTTGTTTTATTCTACTTGATATCCTGCATTTTTATCTCTGGATCAAACCAGATCATCAGAGAAATGGCTATTTGCATCTCCCTGGATTTCCCCTGCAACTGAGGAACCATTCTGGAAACTTGTATTGGTGTCATAGCTTTGACCTGCCTCGAGGAATTCTTTCTTTAACAAGTAGCCCTGTTGTGGTCGAAGGCACCAGTTCTCTCCCACCCTAACCTCTCCTCTAGAGAAAGGGAATGCATCCTCCCAGGTGGGCAAAGTGTGCATGCGTGTATATATGTAGGTGCATGTCCTGAGCATCGGATATGTTCTCCTCTCATGAACGCTTGTGGCTTGTCTGGCTTCCTTTTCCGCTTTGATTATGAAGACCGCCAGCCGCCCTGTGGCCCCCTTGGGTAGCTGCCTGTGACTGTCACCGTTGTCTCTTCCATCTTGCTCTTCTCATGGGCAGCATAACTTGGCTCCCAGGAACATCGACCCTGAAGCCACACAGCCTGGGTTTGAGTTCTGCTCCACCTACGGCGGCTTAACCAAATGTTAGGCTATTGGGAATAATATTAGGAGTAATCCAATACTCAGCCGCCACTCCTAGAGCCCTTTCCTCTCCTCTCCTATTGTGAATGTTTCTTGAGTGCCTCTCATGTTTTCAGAATGTTCTGGGGATTCATGATGAAAGTACTTTGAGTTCAATCCCCGATTCTTGCTATTCTGCCATCGTCTTGGCAGCATGTGAGTGAAGGACGCCGGGATGGGATGGGAACCTGCCTCTGACAAGTTGCTGCTCCGTGGACAGCCTGAACCCCCTCTTTGGAGGCCCCAGTCCCCATCCCCACGTCGTGGTGCCTGTGCCCAGGAGGGAGCACCAGCTCCAGAAGGTGTGGGTTCTGCTTCAGAAGCAGCAGAAACCCAAGAGAAAAACGATTCCTTACAGTGGTGCTAAACAGATAAAATATTAAGCACCAATGTGCTCCCCAAATCATTAGCAGCGAGTCCACAGGTAATTAATTCAGCCGTAGGCTATTTTGGGGCCTGTTGTTTTTAGTTCCCACCCACAGCACACACTTTTCAGTAATGAACTCTCTCTGTACAAGATGAGAGACACACACCGCGTCCCCAGAAGGCCTGGAATGCCTCATTTCTGCCAGAAACTCTGGCCCTGAGGGCTCCAAACTCTGTCAGGAGCAGAGGGGAAGAAAAGACAATCCCATAGCTGTCTAGCATTACCGACTGGCTGCATGAGAAAACTCTATTTCTTAAATCAAATTACTGATTTGAAACAATTTGGAGGATTTACAAAAATGATAAAAATAACCCAGAAGTTAAATGGTATACCTTTTTCTTTTTCCATAATTATTTTAAATTGCTTCATCAGTTGACCAACATTATCTTTAATTTTTACACTAGTCCTGGGAGGCTGGCAGCTTTGACCCCTACCGTTTCTGAGATCCGTTGGAGAAAACAAGACTCAGGAGAAGTTAAGTGGGTTTCCAGGGGTCTTCTGAAAAGCGCCTAGAGATGGAGTTTGAAGGTGGCCTCAGCTGCTGGCCTGGCATTAAAACTTCCAAGGTCCTGCTGGTCTAACCTTAAGAGTCTCCTGAGAAAAGAGTAAGAGGGGAATAGCAATTCCCTTTACACAGGGCCATCCAAATACTTTTAGCAAAAGGCAGAAGCACATTTCCAATTTGGACAAGGTATCAGCTAGATGGGTAAATTATGTAGCCTGAAGTGGGTTGCTGAGTTGCAAGACTTTGGAATGGAGTAAATTCCATTCATTAAACTGTCAAAGAAACCTTGTTTCATGCACATTTGTAATCACGTGTGTGTGTGTGTCTGTGTGTGTGTTATAATATCAGAATTTTGCTGATTGCCCTTTGGAATATAAATATCATATAGCTTAAATACAAGGTATCGTTTGAAACTTGTTTCTCTGTACTAGACTCATGAAGTCAGCTACTAGTTATTTCCTGCTTGGCCTTGACAAAGGCTGTATTGATGTCTTGGTTCAATGCTCTGAATCATAGTGAGGGTTGTAGTGATTGTGCTTAAGAAATTATCTTCATATATAAAAAACAGTAAGTTAGTGTGGAGTTAAATCTAGAATAATACTATAAAAAAAAAAAAAGAAAGAAAAGAAAAGAAAAGAACAAGAAAGAATGAGGAGTAAAAATGAGGAGAGAAAATAATTCTATGTTACTGTAATATATTGATAAATCCATTTGAGGATGAATATATTATGGCCAAAGGCTGAGCAGCGGCTAATGTAGTGTGGCAGACTGTTTAACAAGTTTGTGAATGATTTTGTCTTCAGTGATCACCAGGTATTAGGACTTCTTCTGTTGTGACAGAAAACCTAACCCAAACTCACTTAAGTCAAGAGGACATTTATTCAGGGATGTAACTAACCATTCCAAGTAAGTCTGGTTTCAGGCAAGGCTTTTACTTAATAGGGCTACCAGCACCCAATCTCTCTATTCCTGGGCCTGGCTCTCCTCTCTGTCATGTGCTATATTTATTCCTGGGTTTCATGGGGTTCTGAGGTGGTTTTCACAACTATTTACTCTCAATGTGCTCAAATTAAAGTCCAGAAGTTTTACTAAGAGTTTCATGACATCTCACCACCTCTGGCGCCTTTCCTGGAACCCATCCCTGTGGCCAGCAGAACTTGGGGCTCTGATCGGCTGGGCTTAGGTCACATGACACCTATGGACTTGGGTGTAGAGTCTGTCATATGGTTACTACCGTGGATTGAGAGGGGAGGAAAGTGGATGCTTAAAACAGAATGAGAAACTGGTAAACGAACGAGGGCAAATTGATAACGCCAGACGGCGGAAACCCAGTCATTAATGGTAGCAATAAAGAAAAATATACATTACTACAAAAATTTTAAAATAGCACACCAGTGAATGATTATTAGTCTTCTGTGTTAGAGACATGATGTATCCTTTTGTATCATATATATGCTTCTGAGGAGATATATTAACTAAAGACCATGACATTTAATTGTAGTGGAAGACCTAAAATGTACCTAAAAGTTGTTAACGAACTGGGTGCAGAGGGAGGGCTATTACACTGAGAATATGGTAATGGGCTCCTTCACTCACTCTTAACTTTCCTGTCTTGAGCAGAGACATTGTAGCAAGAAAAATAAGGGAGCAGGACCAGGGGAGCCTTCAGGTAGTGCTTGGCTGGAAGATGGTCACCCTCCCGCTTCTGCCTTTCGAGGTCGTTATGGGAGTTGCATAAGGAGCTGCCAGTCCTGGTTGCTCTCTTGGTTGGATGTGTGCAGAGCAATGGAAAAGCAGTAAGAGCAACATGAATGCAGCTGATGAACTCTGAACACTGAGTCAGGAGTTGAGCACTTGCAACCAACGGAGAAAGGTCTCTGGACTTAGTTTATCAGCCTTGTGACCAGAAGGTAGCCAGTCTGTCATGGACCGACAGGATTTTGAAGCCTTGGTGAATTGGCCTTTGCTTTTTCCTCTGCCTGGCATATATTTCCCACACCTTTTCCTGTGTTTGGCATGTGCTCAACCTTCAGACCTCAACTTTTTAGAGTTTGCAGATCCCCTACTCGGCCCCATTTACTTAATATTCTGTGTATTTCCTTTACTGAACTTTTCTCAGTTTGAAATTACTGGGTTTATTTACTTGTCTGTTGCCTGTGTCTTCCCACAAGAGTTATGTTCCTCCAAGGCAAAAGCCTCTTCTATATTACTGGATCCCCAGCATCTAGAACAGTGCCTGGCACACATAGAGGATCTATAAATGTTTGTTGAGTAAATGTTTGGGACTCAGAAAGAACAAACTGTGCTGGAGATAAACAACCCATTTTGCCAAATAAACAACAATATGAATGATTACTACTTCTGACAGGGATTATGAAGTTTTTGTGTGCAGTGGATCCTTCTGGCAGTCTGATTAAGCCTATTAATCCCTTCTAAGAATATCTTTAAACACATCAAAAATACATCAGGTTTTCAATTAAGTTTTTGGACCTCCTGAATTCTATCTACAGACCTCCTAGGGCGACTGTGGACAAAAGATACAAACTTCCAGTTATAAAATAAATAAGTTCCGTGAGTGTAGTGTATAGCATGGTGATTAAAGTTAATAATTCTGAGTTGTATATTTGGAAGTTGTTAAAAGTGTAGATCTTAAAAGTTCTCATCACATGAAAAAAAATTGTAACTATGCGTGGTGATGGATGTTAACTAGACTTATTGTGGTGGTCATTTCACCATACATACAAATATTATATCATTATGTTGTACAACTGAAACTAATATAATGTTATGTCAATATTTCAGTTAAAAAAAAGGACTTCTGGGCTAAGGACTTTAGCACTCCATAAATGTGGCAAGACTGAGAATTAATGTTAGAGCCATCAATAGTTATGCCTATATCTTATTTTTAATTGCCTGTTAATGAGATTATATGTGTATAATCTCACATGCACTTTTTCTAACCATCAGAAAACTGTATATAGCTTAACCATAGAAGTTATTTAGTTCCTATTTAAACACAATTTTCTTGTCCTCATAGAGGACACCTTAAGTACTGTTAAAGGACCCCTTAAGTACTGTTAACCTGCCCAGGTGACCTCATACTATTGTTGTTACTATGCTGGTTCTGTGATTGGAGGAGTGAGAACAAAAATTTATAGAACAGGTGCTCCTACAAGGATAAGTGGTTTAGCTTAGGTGGTTAAAACCCTAATATGTGCAGCAAAGAGCTTAGAACATCAGATAATTTTCTTCTATAACATGCTCACATATCACATCTTCATTTTTCATGGAAAAAGAATCCATTTAACACAAGTTTTCTCTTTGCCAGTAAATAAAATATAAATCCCAGTGGCTGCAATGAAATATACTTACCTCCCTGACATTATGTTTTATGATAATTTCTTTATTTCTGTCTCTGTAGCTTGTACTAAATTTCATAAGGGAATATATTCACTCACTGCTAGTTTGGAAAGATGTCAAAAGGTGAGCATCACAGGTTTTATTCTTTCTTTTCACTCTTGATCAAGAAAACATCATCCAATGTAAGAAGGGCCCAAAAGAAAAACAAAAACTCAGAAGGCCTGCAGAAACCATTTGAGATGCTCCCCAACTGGACAATGAGGCTGTGAGTGAGTGCATCCATTTCAATAGGGTCTCCAGGAGATATATAAGAATTTACTTTCCAGCACTGCAGGAAAAGTTGAAGGGTCTTCTTTAAGAAGGAGCTAATGAACAAAAGAATCTGACAAACTAAATAGATCCAGAGACACTGACACATGCAACAGATGATCATATTTCAGAGGAAAGAGGGAAGGAGGATGGGAAGAAATTAACCAAAGAATTATATGCATATATGCATAACCCATGGACACAGACAATAATGGGGTGAAGGCCTGGGGAGGGGGTGGGAGCGAAGTGGAGGGGGTCAATTGGGGGGAAAAATGGGACACCTGTAATACTCTCAACAATAAAGGTAAATTTAAAAAAAGAAAAGAATTTACTTTCCACTCTGACTCCAGGACAAACTGTGATCCTCATACAATTTTTTTCTTGATTTTTCTAAGGTATCATTAAGAGTTTAGCAACATGGTTGTAACTTTAAAACTTTTCAACAATTGTGAAGTGTAGTCATTTTTAATGTGAGTTTCTCATTTTTTACGTGTTTTAAGCAGTACCTATTCCACCAAGGGTCAGGATTTTCTAATTCATTTTAACATGTGCATCAGTCAGTATATAGTAGGTTTTGTCATAGTAACAAACAATCCCCAAATCTCTGTATCTTCAGCTGAGAAAAGTTTATCTCACACATTTTTCTTGTGGTCCATGGTCAGGGCTTCTGCTCATCCTAGTCACTTGGGACCAAAGCTGATTGAGGCTTCATCTTGACATATTCCTGTGATTGTTACGCTAAGGGGACGGGAATATGGCAATCATGAATTGGCTCATAGAACCATACCTCTCTTCTCATGTGTTATTGTCTACAGAAAGTAGCATGGCCACATCAAACTTCAAAGGGTAGGGGAATTGCAAGTTTACCATGTGTCTGGGAGGAAGAGAGCGGGACATGTTCGTGAAAGCCCTTATGACTACCACAGTCCACTTCCTGTGCCCCAGGGAGACAGTCCAAAAGTCCCTTTCATTGAGAGCATCAAACTCAGAGCTTAGGATCTGGGAGAGATATCCATTCAGTAGTCTCTGTTTCAGGTCTGAATGTGGCTCTTCTTAAGCCAGAGATCGGTGAAGTCAAAGATGTATTATATTCCCTCTCTGCACTCTCTACATAAACTTCCATAAATATTAACATTTAGACATTTAGAAAGGGAAGTATGGGATACGCATAGGAATTATAAAATCTCTCTGGGCAGAAGTGGCAGGAGCCTGTTCCCCTGAGGGTGGGGACATCCTTCCGTTACACCTGATTCTGCTCTTGTTTCTCCCTCTGAGATGCTCTCTCTTCTCTGTTATCTCCTTGGTTTCATCTGAAGTGAGCCTCAGATTATGCCCTCCTTGGGCACCAGCAGCTTGTTCCGCCTTCCCCACCTCCTCCCCCACCAACCCCTCCTCTTCCTCTCCCCCTTAATCCTTTATTTTCCTACACACATGTTCTTTTGGTTCTGACTGATCTTCCTCTTAAGTAGTTTCCCTTTTTAATTTGTTGGCTACTTTGGACTCAGATCCAGTACCTTAAGCGCAGCAGTTCCGAGGGCAGAGAAAGATGCTAGAGTTTTTCTCCTTCCCTGGTCAATGGTGAAGAAGCCAGCGGGCTGCGAGTCTCCCCGCGATGCCTTGGGGGACGCCCCTCCAGCCCCCGGGCCCCCACACTCTCCTAGGCCAGGCGCAGGGAAGCCCAGCCTGCCCAGCAGTCAGCTCCGTCGGCCTCCTAGAGGGAGGAAGAGTCACAACTTACTGGAGACCACACTTCATCTTCGTCTCTGGGGTCCAGCTATGTTTCTGAGCCAAGCTCTTCCAGAATCCACTGCTTTGTGGTTAGCAGGAGAGTGTCTGATTATCTTCAATCATTCATGCTGCCTACAGGCAAAAATTCTCTCTAAGAAGATTCCCACAAAGCCCGGAGCTCTCCCGCCCATGGACCACAGCAGGCTTTTCCCTGAGGAGAAGGGAGGAGGAATGAGGTGGGTATAGGTTTCCATCAATCCCCAAATAATTTTGATGTATTTCAGGAAATAACCCGAAATGGCAAAATATAATTTCCGTGATGGTTGTGTTCATGGTGATGAAAAATCAATGTTTCACGACCACAGGAACAATATTACATTTAAAAAATTTTAATGTGAAACAGAGTGTCTGCGTTTTGTATTATCTTGTTCTGAAAAGTTTTTACAGATTTTTTTTTTTTTGGTCCTGAGTTAGGCAACAGTATCATTTCCTGACTTGATGACATGTCTTTACCATATTATTAATTCTGAAAAGATAATTCAGCAGGTTGTTGTTGAAAATGCAGAAATCAGGTGGATGTCAAGTGTTATTTTAGCTGCGATTGAATTGTCAGGTTAAAGCTTTTATACTCACTGTATTAGAGGTTATTGAACTGCTCTTAGGCCCTACGATGAGTGAACTGTCTTTGAACTCAGATATCAATAAAATATTTTTCAATTTAAAAATGCACTGAAAACAGGAGGAGTTGAAAACAATGGAGAATTTTTTTCAGTGTAATTCAGTTTATGATGTATGCAAGAAGGATGACAGAACATTATATAGTAACAACTTCAAAAGTTACCAATGAAGTGGCTGGATTTAGTAAACAATTCAATCTTTACATTCTTTTGAATTAATTTTTAAGTATATACAGTATCTTGACTCTTCAAAAAAAAGTTTCTAGTTAGAAACCACTGGAAGGAACCTTATATCTTGGCTTTTGTCTTTAAATCTTAATTTTAATTCTTAGATAGGATAATCTATTTTTAAACAATTAATAGTTTCAAATCCTCCCAACTTTTCTTCACAACAATATAACATTTTATAAAAATCTTGGTTAGCTCATGAGTTAAATTTATGAACACATTTTAAAAAATCATAGGTCGTTGCTGTGTTGTCAACAAGGCAGTCCTTAATTGCTGCAAAACCTAACTTCATTTTACAACCTCTGCACAATGTCTCTAGAGGAACTGGAAACGACCCAAAATAATGAGACTAAGGCACAGTTCCCTGCACATATAAAATACTTGCTTAGCTGCCTATTCCTTTAGTTAACCCAATATCTGATTGTGCAGGGGGCATCCTTCGGTGAGATTTGAGTGTCAGATTTATAGGAACACAGTGTAGACCACCATGTACTATGGCCAAAAAAGAGTATGTTTCATTTCTTTGTGTCTCTTTTTTTTCCTTTTTAAAGTGTATTTATTGGGGTTACATTGTTTAATAAAATTATATAGGTTTCAGGAGTACAATTCTATAATGCATCATCGGTATATTGTATTGTGTCTTCACCATCCCAAGTCAAGTCTCTTTCCGTCACCATTTATCCCCCTTTTACTCTCTTCTACCTCCCCCACCCTCCCCATATCCTCTGGCGATCACCACACTGACATCAGTGTCTCTGAGTTTTTGTTTGTTTGTTTATTTGTTTTGCTTAATCCCTTCACCTTTTTTACCCAGCCCTGCAAATCCCCTCCCCAGTGACAGCTGTCAGTCTGTTCTTTACCTATAATTCTGCTTCTATTTTATTAGTTTATTTTGTTCATTAGATTTCACATGTGATGAAATCATGGTAATTGTCTCTCTCTGACTGTCTTATTTCACTTAGCATAATGCTCTCCAGGTCCATCCATGCTGCCACAAAGAATAAGATTTCCTTCTTTATTTTGGCCAAGTAGTATTCCACTGTGTATGTTCAATGTCACTAATCACCAGAGAAATGCAAATTAAAACCACAATGAGATACCACTGGATGCCTGTCAGAATGGCTACCATCAGTAAATCAACAAACAACACACATTGGTAAAGATGTGGAGAAAAGGGAACCTTCTGTGCACTGTTGCTGGCAATGGAGATTGGTGCAGCCACTGTGGAAAGCAGTGTGGAGTTACCTCAAAAAAAATAAAAAACGGAACTGCTTTATGACCCAGAGATTCCACTTCTTGGAATTTATCTGAAGAAACCTGAAACACTAATCAGAAAGAATATATGCACCCCTATGTTCATAGCAGCACAATTTACAATAGCTAAGATCTGGAAACAGCCCAAGTGCCCATCAGTAAACGAGTGGATAAAAAGCTGTGGGACATTCACACCATGGAATACTACTCGGCCTTTGTGTCTCTTGTGAGTCGTGAGAAACTTGTAACAAAAACACCAATACAGTGCCAACTAGGTGGTTTACGAATCAATTTGCTAACATATGCAGATGAAGTAGACGTGTCTAGGAAGGAATTCCGTCAGGTGATGGTATGGAATTTCTTGGTCTTCTTTATGAAAGCTTTCCAATGGCCTATTCTCTTATATCTTACTTTGTTCAGCAGAAGACTTTGTCTTCTTGAATCTGTGGGCTGAGAAGGATAATCCCCTACATCTTGAGCTGTGGTGAACATATAAACGGATCTGCAGGTGCTTGTGTCGAAGAGGCTCCCTGGAACTGTTGATTGTTGGGTCCACAGAGCCTTCTGCCCACATTTTATTACTGGTTTTGGTGGTAAAAGGGCCTTTCTATTGGCCAAAGTAATGATCAAAGCTTCATTATTTATCAGCGTTTATTATGGATTTAATTATATCTTATAAAACGATACGTTGGCCCTGGCTGGTATGGCTCAGCTGGTTGGGCACCATCCCATACACCAGAATGCTGGCTAGATTCCTGGTCAGGGCACATGCCTGGGTTGCAAGCTTAGTCCTCAGTAAGGAGCATGCCAGAGGCAGCCGATCGATATTTCTCTTTCACATCAATGTTTCTCTCTCTCTCCCTTCTTCTCTTTGAAAATAGATAAAAAATTATTATTATTATTTTTTAAAAAAAGATATGTTGGAATCTTAACCCCCAGTACCTTAGAATGACCTTATTTGGAGGTGGGGTCTTTTGAGAGGTTATCAAATCAAACTGGGGTGTAGAATGTACCCCAGAACCAGAATAATAAAGTTTATTTGGAGGGCACATGTAAGTGCAGGGGAACAATGAGAGAAAGTACTATCAAGTTAGATTATTGTTGCCTGGCCGACGTGGCTCAGTGATTGAGCATTGACCTATGATCCAGGAGATCTCGGTTCGATTCCCAGTCAGGGCACATGCCCAGGCTGTGGGCTCAATCTCCAGTAGGGGCCTGCAGGAGGCAGCCGACCAATGATGCTCTCATCATTGATGTTTCTCTCTCTCTCTCTCTCCCTCTCCGTTTCTTTTTCTGAAATCAATAAAGATATATTTTTAAAAATTAGATTATTGTCACATTGACAAAGGGCCTTGAATACTTGTCAGAGGATTTTGTACACGCAATGGTGTTAAGCTGGCCACAGGGAGACAATGGTTCTTAAGCAAGGGTGTTTGAAAAGGCGCCTCTAACAGCATTTATGGGATGGATCAGTTTTGGGAAAGACTGGGAGCAAAGACTTAGCTGAGAAGCGATTGCAGTAGCCCAGGCAAGTGGTGGTGGGGGTGATGACAGAGGGGATGGAAAGGATAGAGCAGGTTTAAGAGGCATTACCACAGGAAGAAAGATATGCAGGAACTTCAGGCATGTGACAGAATGTTGTGGAAATGTTTTAGGCATGTGCCTGGGCATAAAGCTAGCCTGCAGAGGCTCTGCAGTTAGAAATAGAATCAGGATTTTAACCCACCAAGATCCAAGAGGGAAACCCCCTAAGGGTACATGCAACCTGGGACATTCAGGATGTGGGACAAAGGACATGGCACTGTGTGACACCAGTCAAGCAGCTGTGCTTAACAGATCTGTATCAGGGGGCATGTAGACACATGAGCAGGAGCAGCTAGAATATTTCAGCTCTACCCAAAGGCATCTGCTTCATTGGCCAACGACATAACGTAGTGAAGAGTCGCCTGACACATGCCTGAAGTGTAACCTAAGTTATTACCCTTCCGCACAAAACAGCGATTTGTTAGTTTTCACACTTCAATCATCTTTTTACCACCTTCTCCCCCAGCCAAAATAAACCCCCAGCAAAGCAAGACAACTCCCTTTGGAAGTGTGGAAAAGTCACAGGTCTCCCGGGTGGCTGGACTCTTCCCGGCCACAGCGCATGGCCGCTGCCTACTTTGCTTAGGCAGCTCAGTGCTCACAGGTGAGTTAGACATGACAGTGCCAGCCGGACGGATTATAGTGTTCAGCATCAGGTCACTCTTTCACTTGCAATTCTTTGAGAATATGGACAAGTCTGGAGCCACAGAAGCAGTGTAATCTTCCTCCCTGGGCTCTGCAGGCTGAGCCAGCTCCGCAGCGGCCCGGCTCCCCCCCAGGCATTAGACATCATTCATGCGGCTTCTTAGTCCTGTCCTCAGGACATAATAGCTTTTCGCCTGTTGATAGGACAGTCCGAGTGTCTGTGCGCTGCTGTTCTGTATATTTACCATCATATATTTACCATCCCTGACGGGAAGGCAGCAGCTCCCTTCAGGAAGCCCTGTAAGGAAACCCGCAATCCGAGGTGCTCACAGAGCAGAACCCCGTGTCTGATCAGGAACGTCTCAGCAAATGCCTAAGAACAGGACCTTAGTCTATTCCCGCTGCCACTTTCATAACCTAAAACATGCATAGGTGAAACATTTGTAAATAAAAGTTCTTTGCATAAAGGATTAAGGATTTGATGATCACGAAGAAGATGCTATCCACGCTCCCCTGTTTCTCAGAGGCCCAAAGGAAGGCAGCCCCAAAGTAGAGTTCAGTAAATGGCTGAAGATGTGTGTGTAGATGTGTGTGGAGGTTGGGAAATGCACCGCATCCTGTTGCTTTATGGATGGAGAGGATGGGGGGTGGAGAGGCAGAGAGAACTATTGGGGGTGGGGTGGAGATTGTATGTGTGTTTGTGTGTGAGAGAGAGAAAAGAGAGAGAGACAGAGCAGAGAGAGAGGGGGGAATCAGACAAACAGAGGAAAACAGAACTAACAGGTAGAGAAAGATTCCTTCTGGCTTCGCAGTTTTTGGTTCCAACAATTTGTGAGTTTTTCTTTTTAAATTCCTGCCCTTGAATTCCAAAATATACTCTGACATCCTTGTAGTAATTTCCCCTGTTATTGCTCAGGTAGGTTTCAGTTGTTTACTGTCCAAGGGTCTTAACAAATTATGGGTGTTTCTTATGATGGGCCAAGCTGATTTTCACAAAAAAATAGCGGTCTTTTTCCAATTCTCAGAAAAATGTAAGTTAATGAGTGATTACTTTGATTTCATGTTTTTCTCATAAATTATTTCTCAAGTCATTGGCACTTATGATGTCTTGCCTGGTTGTGAACACGAGCAGATGACTTAAATAAGCTAAGAAATGTTAATAGGAAAACAGGGAAATAGTCCCTTGCATTTAGTGCACAGCTTGTTGTTTTTTAATCTTCATCATAGAATATGTTTTTATTGATTTTTTTTTTTAGAGAGAGAGAGGAAGGGAGGGAGAGAGAGAGAGAAACATTGATGTGAGAGAGAAACATATATGGGTGGCCTCTCCTATATGCCCTGAGCAGGGAGCGAACCCAAAATCTAGGTATGTGTCCTGACTGGGAATTGAATCCTTGACCTTGTGGTTTATGGGACAATGCTCCAACCAACTGAGCCACCTGGTCAGGGCTAGTGCACAGCTTGTTTTCCTAGACAGATGGTAGTAATTTTGTACTGTGTATATGTATTTATACACATGTATATTTACATGTACAACTAAAATGTGTATCTATAATACAGTCACCTTTTCTGCTAGTAAAACAGATCCTAATTTATATGTTAGAATGATACAGACCAATAGGGGTTTTGGCACCTGAACAAGTTTGAGAACCACTGCCTTAGATTAACCCAAATCTCCCCTGTTTTCTTCATTCTCACCTCTCCCAGACACTACAGAGCCATATGGGGCCCAATCTGTCTCTCCCACCACTGCTATCCCCTGCTGGCCCAATTTCTAGCCTTTCACAATGGGAGCATCCTCGTAACCTGCCCTGGCACTGCGCATGCATAGGGCTTCTGTTGTGTGCAGCACAGAAGGCCAGAGCCTTGACGCATGTTTAATTGGGAGAGGAGCTATTCCTCCCAATGATCTTGTGGGTGGGAGGCCAGACCATGAGAGCTGTAGTATGGATTTCTTAGCAGTTTGCTCAACCCTGGGTCAGTCCCTATGGAGAACACCTCCTCATTAGATTGCTTCTTTGTCTGGCTTAGAGATTTCCAGTATTTTTTAAGTTAGGCCTGTGAATGCGGTTTGGGGTGTCTTATTAAATATAATAAAACTTTTCACATCAATTAAGCATAGGGCTCACTTGTTAGATGCTTTACGTAAAATGTTTTTTGAACTTCTCATAAATGGTGTTCTGATAATAAAAGACAATTTTTATGTTTGTGGACTTCGGGACTAAGTTGATGTTTTTCTAGCTATTCATATGTTTTAATGAAGAGCTAAATGCTAATTACTGAATCTCTCTTTTCATGAAGATCTGTTACTTATGCAGATAACTGGCAAGTTCAATATTAATGAAGCTTAGTTTTCCATAAATAAGGAAATCTGGCACTTACAACTCTATTTGCTAAAATTTCAAAGGAGTCAGTTTTCCCTTGGGAAGGTCATTTATTTATTCATTCTAATTTGGCATTTAAAACACTGATGTTTATTGGATCTTTCTCATAGTTCTCGTGGTTTAGAAAAACACATTGCTCCAAATGGAATCCCTCTCTTTTATTTGGCATTTTTAGACAGCATTTAGATAGACAAATCTTTGTCTTTAAAACCATTTCCCCCTTTGTCTTTAAAACTACTATGAATGTAGTTCTCCACTACATTAATATATTTTAGACATTTATGTTTTTAGAGCTAATATATTAGACCCACTTGAAACATTTTAATAAAATCTATTAGATGTTAATTTCTAGGTATAAATGACAGCGTATGCTATTTTGCAGTACTTGATATTACATAGTTTTGCTTTCTCCCATCTGACTTACCACACTTTTACCTCTAGTTCTTCTGGGCCTTTCTCCTAGTGAACCTGCTCTTCTCTCTAGTGGCTCTCTCATGTCTAAAGGTTCTCACTGGTGATGGGAAGATGAAAAATAAAAATGGAGCTAATGGGCACCATTCAGGAAGGCATTTAAAAATAGTCTTGCCTGGACTCAGCCTCAGATGTGATTAATTTGGTCTGGGTGATACCCAACATGCATATTTTTAAAAAGCTTTGCAGATGATCCTTTCATACCCCCCTGGTTCAGAATCACTGCTTTAGTGTCTGCCTCTATACTTGGTATATCCACCCAAGTATTCCTCTACTTTCTCTGGTTACAATTTACAGAACTCCATATGCAGGCCTTATGTAATTTGTATTTAATATTTCTTAATTGCTATCTACTTTATCACTACATTCATGTTAATTTTCTTAAAATGTTTCTTTTATTCTGGTTACAAAGTGCTATCTGTCATAAAATTTTCAAAAACAAGAAGTATAAATATAATCCATAAAGTGGAAGCATAAAGTGGAAGTTACTTATAATTATATCCCCCAGCTCTAACCAGATCTAATCAGGAGAACAGGAACCTCTGTGGCTATTTAAAGCACAAGGAACTCAATGCAGGTACTTCATTATAGCAGCAATAAAAGAGGACAAGAAGTTTATCAGGGGTCGGTGAGAGACCTCAGTGATTAGTGGCATTAGGGAGCTGCTAAGGTCCCAGATGGTGAGAGAAAGGGAGGAGCAATGTCACCAGATCTCAGGGGCAAGAGTCACCTAGGGGAAGGTAAGAAAAGGCACCAAGGAAGTGATACAGCTGTTGCTGGAGAATTCGAAGGAAAAGAAAGAGGATACAAATACTCTGGCTTTATTTTCCACCCACTCTCCAATCTTACATGCCAAGTCCAGTTGGTGAGATTCGCTCCACTAGGATACAGAGCAGGGAAAAGGCAAAAAGGAGATCTGAGGGCTAAGAGGCACTGCCGCTATTCACAATCTGACGCAAGATGGACTATTTCAAAGCCAGCTCTGACTACATGGCTCTGCATTAACAGTTGGTCTTGGAATTTGAGTTAATGCTCATGTAAAACCAAATTCCTAGACCCTCCAAAATATGATGTTTTCCAAACTTTGTAATATTTCTCATCTTCTTAAATATGTACCATGTTTTGTTCATGGCATCTTCTCTCTTGAAAAGGCCTCCCTGACCCTGCCTCATTTACTTTACCTTTTCTTTTAGACTCATTTAAAGTCTTGTCTTCCACATGAAGTCTTTTCCTAATCATCAGAGCTCTTGGTGAATACTTCTTTCACAGAGCTATATTTATTTCTGTTATCACTCATTTGGCATATTAAAAAATCTATTTTACCATATTATTCATGTTTTTAGGTATCTGTCCTATTTCTCTAACTAGATTTTAATGCCTTTGAAGGCAAGGAATGTCCACATAGCTTTTTGTGTTCCAGAACATAGTTTGGTGCCCATAACATAGTGGGTATTTAATATGTTTACATTGTGGTTGATACTCCTGTTCTGGCTGAAAGCTGTGATTGGAAGAATTTTTGGAACTATTTGCTTTTCAAGTATATAAAGATGATTATTATATGTCTTTCAATAAAATTCGAATGCAGAAGTAGCCATATGGAAATTATAAACTTAAATCTATTCTGGGGAGTTATGTTAATACAGATGACATTGACATAATTAAAGGTGTGACCTAGCCTCTCCTAAAATTGACTCTAGAAGAAAAGTATACTATTAATATCTTACCTGCTGTAACTACCAATACAACTACCATGGAGAAGAAGGAAAAATAAACAAAATAAAATAATGTTCTATTTGTTCTCCAAATCTTTTCTTACATGATGTTCAGAATACAATAAAAAACTTACAAGACATATAATGAAGAAATAGACTGTGACCTATAATCAAGAGAAAACATAGCAAATTGGAGCAAACGCATAGATGACTCAGTTTTAAGAATTAATCAAAAGGACTTAAAATTTTATAAATATGTTAAAGGATTTACATGTAATATAGACATCAAGGATGACAGGTGGGTAGTTTAGATAAGAAGTGAAAAATATTTTAAAATAGCCAAGTGGAAATTCTTAAGCTGAAATATATATATTTCATTGAGTATGCTAATAGCAGTTTGGACACTACATAAGAAAGAATCAGTATACTTTAAGACAGGTCAATAGGAATTATTCAAACTGAAACAGAGAGAGTAACAATATTTAATAACATCAGTAACTTGTGAGAAAATATCAAGAGGTATAACATATATATAATTGGAGTCCTGAAAGGCAAGGAAAGAATGGGACAGAGATATATTTAAGTAAATACTTGCTGAAACTTTTCCAAATAAAATATCAAAATCTGGGTGGCTTAAACAACAGAAATTTTACTTTTTACTGTTCTGGCGGCTGGGAAGTCCAAGATCAAGATGCTGACCAATTCAGTTTCTGTTTAGAGCTCTCTTCCTGGCTTGTAGACAGCTGCCTTCTCCCTTTATCCTCACATGGCCTTTCATCAGTTAGTACATCCAGAGAAAGACCTCTATCTTCCTCTTCTTATAAGGCCACCAGTTCTATCAGATTAAGACCCTACCTTTATGACCTTATTTAACCTTAATTATCTCCTAAAAGCTCTATCTCCAAATGCAATCATATTGAGTGTTAGGAATACAACATATGAATTTGGGGGAGGACACAATTTAGGTATAAATATAGTCATCCAATGGGATACTACTAACAAAAAGGAAAGAATTACTGACTTTCAAAGACATTATGAGTGAAAAAAAGCTAGAAATTAAGGAGTAAATACTTTTAATTCCATTTAGATAATTACAGAAATCAAAGAATGGTTGACTGAAAGGGGAATGGTTAGCTGGGAAGGGGCACAGAGAAACTTCTGGGATGATGGCAATGCTATGTCTTGATTGGGTGATATTTACATGGGGTTGTATTTGTCAAAATACATTGACTGTACACTTAAGATCTGTCTATTTTACTACATGTAAGTTATATCTTAAAGAAAAGGTAACTAAAGACAAATAACAGTGTTGTTTTATCTTAACAAAGAAAGGCAATCTTCCCTGGTGATTTTGATGTACTCCTAGGTTAGGGAGCACTAGTCTATAGAAATTTTTCCATTTTAAATATTCTTACAGATGATAAAAGAGTTAGGGGATTTCAGGTCAACGCATATTTATTGCATGCCTTCATATAAAAGACTCTCCAATTCACAGATGCAAATGAGAAGAAGAGACTTGTTCCAGGTCATGTTACTAACCAATTGATTATGGAATGGGAACCATATTTCTAGCTTTCAAGTTTTGGTATTAAAGAAAAAAATAGTACAGCACACCAAGTAGGTATAAAGGGGTCCAGGGTGTTAGAGCTTTGGGCCTCCCAGGATGTAATCCTAAACCTACGTTTGTGTTATGAGGAGCAATTTAGGAGCAGGCAGATTTTCTGTGGTGCTGAAAAAGGCTTGCGCTGACCACACAGAGGCAGGGAATGTGATCTCAGCAGGAAGTGTCTCCAATCTCCAGCACACCTCTCAGTCCTGTAACTCTACCCCAGTATTTCCCTGAGACTTTCAAGTCTTTCCAAGGATGGGCTTTTCAAGCTTAACCTCTGCGGCACCAGGCCCGCCATCAGTCTTTTCCTTTCTAAGGCATTTTCAGTGGATGTTTCACCACACATCTTTGAATTCTGGGTGGGGTGGGGGCAGGAATCAGGAATCACGGCTCTCACATCTAACACAATAGTGGGGGCTGAATGTTTGTGGAATCACTGTAAGTATTTAACAACAAAGAAGAAACCATCCTCATTTCCATCAGCACCAGCTTGCAGTGTTACTTACGCAAGCAGTTTGACGCAGCTTCATGAACTGCAGAATTAAATCTGCAACCACAAAAGAAAGAAGCTGATTTCTTATGGCCCTTTAGTAACTTCAGAAAGGTTTTGGGAAGTCTCTAAATTGAATTTAACTGTTGAACACAGGCTGAACTTAAAACTCTCATCTGTTTTAAGTCATCCCCACCCTCCCATACACTGTAGACTCATATAAGGGTCTGAATCCGAAGTGCTTTGGCTGAGGACATGTGCCCTGTGTAAAAGGCCAAGGAACCCAGGGGGCTGAGATTACTTTACTGCCTGCATCACCACATTCCTTTTGTTTGAATTCACTCAGATGAAAACCACTGAAGGGTTGTAGAATGTCCTGCACAGAGCAGTGAGGTCCCATTTGGCCACAAAGGTGGGCGGAAAGAGCACAGCCCCACAAAGGATGTCGGCGTTATTCAGGAAGCAAAACAGGAAGATGGTAAGAAAACTAGATATTTCGCAACAGCAATATGCCAAAAAGTTCCTGCTTGAAAATAAAGGTGTAATTGGCATCTACCTTGAAACCAAACCCCATGAAATTAATTTTTTGTGTGTCCTGGTATTGGCTGTGCCAATTACCTCTTTGGTACTAAGTGAACCTTTCTGAATGCAAGGGAAGCACATTTATTAATCAGGGTAACTGTTGTAACGTGTCACTGATATTTGGGGGGATGTCTGAGACAAGGAGAGTTCATTTCTTGTTCACATCACAGTTGAATGAGGAAAAGGAAGAGAAGGAGTGGCCGACACAGGAGGCTTAGGGCCTATGTCTAGCACATCACTTCTGTCCACATTCCATTGGCCGTAACTTAGTTATGTGGCTTCAACCAACTTCAGGGAAGCTGGAAAATATGGTCTAGTTTTAGGCCTAGAGGAAAAAAGAAAAGAGGTTTTATGAATACATACCATTGTCTCTGCCACAACTGTAGGTAGCAATAATATAAATTCTATCCTTACTAAGATACTTAAATATCTACTGAAAAGTGGAAAAAAGAGTATGCTCCATTCTAACCTTCCCAGGCAGTGTTGGCGTTGTTTCTGGGGATGTTAATTGTAGACAGTGACCTGGCCACTCTTACAGCAGCATCATGACTATTCCTGGCTTACAGTTTGATGATTAGCATTGATTATATAACGGTTGCACAGAGCAGATTTTCACTGCAGTACTAACATCATACGTATTTTGAGGGGTATTCAAAGCCTTTAGCTGATTGGGAGACAGGCCATAAGGCTCTATTACAGGACTTCTAAATTGTTGTTTTATTCCCCTACTTTCTAATATTATGCCACTAAGCAGAGTTATTAGCTAATATCCCATTGTAATTAAAATAGAAGATGGAAAAGATCAGTCAGAAGAGAATGCCTTCAAATTTCTGTTTCATTGGTTAGATGGTAACAGTTATAAAACTAAGTCAAAAGCACATATTATTAACAATGAGGCCCTCAAACAGGTGGTAGGAGTCAAGAGAGGAGAGTAGGTCCAGATCTGGAACTCTGGGAAGGGCAGGTAGATATGGCTCAGAGTCCTTAGTAGCTCAGGAGGAGATTAAATGTTCAGGGGGTCCCTGCAAAAGTTGGAAGTAAGGAGAAAATTCCAGAAGCAGAGTTGATAGGTGCTATTTTTGTTGTCTTTGGCCATGTACCATAAGCATTTCCAACTGGATTCACTTCCCTTGGTCTCAACTCAATGTCTGGGTTAAGGATTAGTGACTTCCTTATATCTGTCCCTCCAATGGGTTCTCATGGATGATCAAGCATCTAAAATCTATAGGCACTATTTTAGGCCATGCCTCAGTCAAACCATCTTCAAGTTTTTTGTTTGTTTGTCTTTTGTTTTTTTATCAAAAATCTGACATGGAGCTGGAGAATTAGAATAGTTACACTGGTGATAACTAGAAATCCAGGCCATAATCTTTTCCTGCCAGAGCTGTCACTCCCAGGAAAGTCACAATGTCATTTCCTAATGAGATACAGCATTCTCTTCCTAGGGCATTTTAAGTTCTTACTGCTCTGCATGTTGTAGTATGGCAATGATTGAATAACTGTGCAGGGTCCTGGCCTGCACATTCCCATGTGGCTAATTGCAACAGCATGTGGCAGAAGTCCTTACTGAATATGTAATCTGATGCCACTAATCTGTGATGGTGTCAGGTGCATAAAATGCTCCAGATAGTTGGACATTTTTTTCCTTGGGAGTTTGGAAACTTGCCTAATAGTTTTTGAGAGCGTGAAAAAGTTTGCCATTCATGGTGGTAGGAAGAAGAGAGGATGGAAGGAAAGGTGTCTAGAAACTCCACACATAGGGGCGATGAGGACAGACACATGACTGAGATGAGGGAGCAAGGAGATAACAGACCTCAGGAGCAGAGAGGAGAGAGTAGCATAGAGAGAGGCTTTGTGAGTAAAGGGCTAAGTGTGTTTTGTTCACTTGGAATGAATGCAAGAAATGTAAAACTCACCCCATTAATATGAGACCCAAGTCAGAGAAGTGATTGTTTATCAGATACCTTGATTAGACCAAAAAAAAGGGAGGAGGCATATCACCCAGTGGGCAACCCATATTACCTCTCCCAGTCTCAATTTTCTCGTATGCAAATTGGGGGCACTAATAGTATCTACTTAATGGAGTTGTGAGACCTTGAAGAGATGATACGTGTAAAGCACCTAGCACAGAACCTGTCATGCAGTGAGAGCTCAATATAGTTTAGTGATGAAGATGATGGTGATGAAGATGATGGAAGACATCAAAGAGAATGTCCAAAGAATCAAGCCAATGAATTTTATTTCAAACCGATGACATGCATTTAAACAAACATTTAATCAAATTTAAAAGTTACTGGGACATTTCCAGCCCCAAGGAAGGGCTATATGGCAGCTCCAAGTTAATTTTCAGATTTTCCATCTCCCTTTCATTCCCATAATCCCCAAACACATGGACAAAGGAGAAAGTAAAAGCTCAAGAAATGCCAGTGCTTGCATGCTTGGAATATACAGTTATAGTGTTGGAGGAAACACCAAGAAATCATCTTTTATGGAAAATTGTATTTAAATATCCAAGACAGGCGAGTGTCTATCACGTTCTTAAAGACTTCTGAAGGTGTGGCTTTTCTTAATAGTTGGGCTTAGGCTCTAATTATCTAGATGTTTAGCTTAAACAGCATTTCAATCTGGTTCTGATCTCCCTGGCAATGTACAACAGCTGGAGTTCTATAAAATAACCCATGACCCATAGGGTTGGAAGATAGGAATAACAGCCATCCTATAACCTAGCTGTGCTAAACCATGCTTAGCACAGACTCCTAAAGGTGAGCTTAAGGTCAGGTGTCATCTGCCTTCAATCAGTGATGTTTGTGGGGAAAATGAGAAGCATATCATGCCACAATGCAGTCCAGATGTCTGAAGAACCTCCAGGGAATAGAATCAAGAGGCAATAATGCAAAGCAGGTGGAGTTCAAGGTGACTCATGTGGGCAGCTCTGGATTGGCCCATTCTGACATCAGAATCGCCAGAAAAGAGTAGAAGCTCCATAGTGGAAGCTCAGTTTGGACAGTCTCTTCGGGACTCTTTTGAGGAACATGCTTTGATTCATGGTAGAGCTGAGTGTGAATCCAGCTATGCTGGGGGCCTACTGTTGCTCCCATCAACTCCTTCAGAGCCCTCTTTTGCAGGCCTTCATCACCTCTGTGGATCTCCACTAGACTCTCCCTAGAGTCCCACCCACCTCTTAAGTGGAGGAGACAAATCTGAACTCTGGGCTGTAATTAGAGTCTGACTCAGGATGCATTCAGCCCAAGGATGTCCCTTCAGGTGTTATATGCCACATGTCATATAACATGTGATAACATGTGATTCCTGTTAATTTATCCAAGGGCAATCTTTCCCCAAACAAATAAAACAAGTGCATGCTTTTTCTGATTCATGCATCATGTGTTCCAACATGTGGATCTTTCCCATTTAATTAGTTGAATCTCTCATTCTTTATGTTTAAGTATAGTCTGTCTGGGATCCTTAAGCATATAGCTTGTGCCTGGCTAGGGAAACAGGCCTCATAGCTTTTATTTTCGTTCCTCCATTGTTTTAAATAGTGCTAGCACTATAGGTGAATGGCAAATGCTTTTTGAGCACCTGAATGAATAAGGCATGAAAAAAAAAGCATCCATCATTTTGCTTGTGCTGATTTTTATTTCAGATCCTAGACCAGGGTTTTAACTCACCAATATGCTTACACACAGCTGGATGCAATACCTTCAGTTTTCCTGGTACCATCTGCCAGCTAAGTCATTCCCTGAAGGCCAAAAAACACAGAACAAAAGGAGCATTGGGAAAGGAGGAAGGAGGTGTGGAAAGTGGACAGGGAGAGGTGTTTAAGGGAAATGGTGTACATTAGCAGATGTCACAGAGATTTATTTCTTTTTCTGTGGTGATTTACTCTAGTGACCAAATTCTGCTTTCAGGATTTTTTCCAAAAAGTACTTGACGCATTTATCATCTGCTATGAAGACTGCTCTGTTGGCAAAGCTTTCCTTCTCCTCAGATTTTGGATTCAGGTTTTAGACTTGAAATATTAAGAGGAGCAACACCTTGACATTGCTGGGAGAAAGAAAGTAGAAAGCTCCGGGTGGGGGAGGGAGTTGTCGGAATAATTCCTCTAGGTCTCTTTCTCAAAAGCATCATTTCTCCCACTCCTTGCTCTTAGAGCAACCACATCAAGGAAATGCAAGGGTGAGGGCCTCAGACCCCCTGTGTGGTGGGGAAGTGGGAGTGATTTGAGTTCTTGGCATGTGTTTTTGGCTACATTTTGAAACCAGTGTCCAGACAACAGGTCCTGTGTGTCCCTGAGGGAGCATCCTGAGTGCTAAGGCTCTGAGGGCTGTCGACCAGCAGGGAAGCCCTGGTATGAGCTATACTCATAAGAGATAATAAATCCTCACTGATTAATTCCAGGCCACCACTTCTTCCCCAGACAGAGATGTAAATTTTGCTCAAAAAATGTTTTTGAAGATGGGAAAGGTTTAAAAGAGGGAAGTCTTAATAAAAATTTTTTTTGGTCAGGTATCTATTTATTTTTAGAAATAACTGTCATACAGATGCTTTTATGACACTTTTGTGTGAGTGCCATAAGTAGAAATATAGGAAAGCAATTTTCATTAACCTTAAACCAGTGGAAAATCAAGGAACAGAAAGAGAAGTCATTGATAAATGACCCTCCAGAGTCATTTCCATTTAGCAAAATTAAAGTCAGTGAGTGAGTAAACAAGTATTTATACAGATTTGACAGAAATAACAGAAATCTGAATTGTATTCTTTTAAAAATTATATTCATTTTAGTTAGGGTACTGCTAGCTGCTATAATAGATAAGCACCACAAGTTCATTGCTTTCGCAAGAAACATCTATATTTTTTTGCTCAGGTAATAGTCCATTGTGAGTACTTCTGGTTAATAAAGCAGAAGGGTGGGAGGCACAGCTGCTCTGTTATTCAGAGACCCAGGTTCAGCAGCTCTGCTGTCTTCATCATGTGCCTTCCAAGACACTCAGGCCAACACAAGCCAATGGATTGGGAAAGAGAGTGCAGAAGGCATGTCTGCTTCTGACACATAACACTTCTGCTCACATGCCACTGATGAGCGCTTATCACAGGCCCCACCCAAATGGGCAGAGGCTGAAAGTGTATTCCTGGCCAGGCAGCTGCCTCCTGGCCAAAGCTCTCTGCCCTGGAAAGGGGGAGCTTGGACCCACTGGGAGACAGGCAACTCTTTCGTGAGAAGAATTAAGAAATGTATTGAAATGGAGGAAGCAATGGAGGCAAGTTTATAAAGCCATTTCAGCCCTGGTTCTGCCACCCACCAGCTGGATAATTTAGCCTCTTTGATCCACACTTTCCTCATGCACAAAGTCAAGAACACAATCCCAGCTCACAGGATTGCAGTGAAGACTAAATATAACGATAAATGTGAGGGTCTTTGTAAACAAGAACGGGCTATCCGGTGCCCCCTGCCGCTGTGGAAAAGCAGAGTTGATTTTTAAAAATTAGATTTACTACACATTTTTGAATGCTTACTATTCAAGTCACTGGCTAATTAATGACTGGAAGAATATCTGTTTAAGTTTATATTACATTTTGAATTATTCCACAAGAAAAGGATAGTGCATTTCTAAAAGTATAGTTTAGAAATTTGGGGCTGGGCCCTGGGAAGAAAGCCTGGTTTCTACTTGCAGCTATGACACAGGCCAGCTGACTGACCACAGGTTGTCACTTCTCAATTTCCTCAGAGGCAAGAAGACAGTGGTTAGCCAAATAGTCCTTTCCTTATTGTGACTGAGATATTCTGAGGACAAAACTCACCTAAATGACTCATCCACATTATCAAATTTTGATCATGAGGAGATCAGTGGAAAAATAATACCCAACTTATATAAATTTAGGGGTAACATTTTCACAGCTTGAGAAAACCAATTTATTTTCTAGCTTCTTCATGTAATGATTTTATTACTACATTTAAACAGGTTGAGCGTTTCAAAACTTTATTGGATCATTTGTCCCCTCATTCTCTCTCTAGTCTTGCTTTTACATTTTTCTTTTTGAGCTAATATGGGGCAACTAGTGTGTATAGATATGACTTCGTAAGACATGATTTCAATAGTAAGTGAGCATGAAACTTTGACAAAAAAATTCCCCTTCATAAGTTAGATATAATTATTTGAAAAGATAGATTGAGACCAGACAGATGTCTTATGTGATTGAACTGATTTATGATGATTACCAGAGGGAAGGGGGGTCGAGGGAGTAGAAGAAAGTAAGGGAGTGATAAATGGTAATGGAAGGACACTTGACTTTGGATGCTGAACACACAATTCAATATACAGATGATGTACACCTGAAGCCTATATAATTTTATTAACCAATCTCACCGCAATAAATTCAATAACTTTTTTTTAAAGAAAGAAATGAACATTCACACATTTAATTTGTTTTCTAAACACTGATGCAAAGCTTTGGGTTCTGAGGTTAAGTAACACCCAAGGCAGCTCCCTGATCCTAGCAGACACTGAATAAATAGTTGATGAGGATAATGAATATGTCAGCAATTAGCAGTTATTAGTGATACTTTAACTTAGTTCCTGCTTTTCTAAACTGTTAACTGTGACTATCTACTACTTAAAACATATTTTATTCATTACATGCATAATCATTTTTATTAAACTAGCAGTATAGCTTCAGCTTAGTCTTGCAATCTCTATGACTCTCAGTTTCTTAATCTGTAAAATGGGGATAATTTTTTCTTTTGGAGTGATTGTTCAAGTGTACAAATTAGAGATAGTGTTTGTAAAAATGGTTGGCACAGGGTCTGACACATGGAAGGGGGATCAATAAATGGCAGCTATTAGCTACTTTTATGATATAATCAATGATTACCTACCTTGTGCTTTCTATACTGTACTAAGTAATGAAAATTAAAAGAGAGTTAAGAAATGATCCTTACTTGTAAAGATGTATAGACTACCTGGAGAGACTGGGTAGGCTAATAAAAATACAGTCTGGCATTTTCCAAGTGCCAAAACACCATTAGTAATGATACCCTTATTGTAGAGACAGCCAGTATGACTGATAGGTGTCTCATAATGTCTACAACATATTTAAATAACAGCTATTACCCAAATTTTCATTTCTGGATGGTTCTTTTATTTGCAAAAAGTTTTGCTGGTGCTTTGTAATATGTACTATGGTGATAACAGGGGACCAGTCAATTATCGCTCATTTTACAGAATGAGAACTGAGATGAAAAAACTCAAAGTTTCTGTAAGGTTGTGCATGAGGGGTTTTGCAGGGGGGAAGATCCAAAATGAGATGCGCTGATACCTATGTTTGTGCTCATCTCTCTATGTCCCATCAGAGTTCAAAGGAGTAAGATTAAGAACTGAGCCTTATTTGTCTTTTAAAATTAATTACATTTATTCTAAAAAGATTGATGGCTCAGGCGAACACTGGAAACTGCCTCCACCTTTTATCTCCTTGAAATCACGCCAGAAAAAGCCTCCAGCATGCTCCACTCTAGTTTACCTCTTCTAAAGCTTCTTCCTCCCTGGATGATGGCAGTGAGAATCATCACTTGTTAACACACAGATGATTCCAGAAATTTCTGCACTTCAAAGTGAATCCTTTATTCACCTGAGTGTTTAACTGTGTCAGTGTGCTCTCGTTATCAGATTTAATTGAATAATTCGACAAGGAAATGTGCCCAGTGCACACATCATACAGATGGGTTTGCCAGAGTTGTCTTAGCTTGGGAGAGAACAACTCTCTGATGCCCTGAGTTATTTAGAAGGCCATCACAGATGTCAACAGAGGATGGAGAAGACAGATACCCATGGTAATAGATACATACCAAAAGTCATCCCTAGTTTATTCTCCATCACATTGATAAGATGTTGCCCAGTGCTGGAGGCATATAAGTGAGCACATGGCCATGAGGAAGTTGGATTTACCCTCCCACTGGATGGTGTGTTGTTCTTGGCCAACAGAAAGCCTGTCGAGAGTGGCTGCACTCTAAGGTGAAGTAGGAAGCCCTGCTTGTGTGAAGACCTTGCCAGTTTCCTGACCTGCTGGTACAAACCAGATAGATTTCCACTGCATTCACCCCAGTGTGGTTACAAAAACTATTCAGTGCAAAATACTTTTCTTTGCCAGTTCATATGGAGTCTTGGTTAAACTGGATGATCAGATATATAATTTGAATTAAACCTACTATGTACCATGTAAAATACAGAGCACGCAAGAATAATTTACAAGACTACTATATTAGTCAGCTTTTTGCTACAATAATGGTATGTAACAAATACCTGCATCCAAATCTCAGTTGACTTATAACAACAGGTATTGGTTTCTTGCTCACAGGTCTATGGATAGGGTGTGGCTCTGCTGGACTTGGTTGGGCTAGGTTTGGCTGGGCTTGGCACCAGGATGTGGGTTGGATTCAGGTCTGTTCCATATGTGTCCACATTCTGGGACTCAGAATGAAGAAACTGTGGCTCTGTGGACAATGTCTCTTCATGGTGGATTTCAAGAATGCAAGAGGGCAAACCAAACCATATGCACACATTTAAAGTCTGGTTGAATGTAGTGCACATTACTTCTCACATTTTATTGGCCAAAGAAGCCACCTGGCCAAATTCCAAGCTAGTGACATTGGAAAGTGTCTCTGTTGAAGAGGGAAGAAATAATGATAATGAAACAAAATCATTTACCACAGCCTATTACTGTAAGCTGTTAAATAAAGTTCAGGCCAATTGGACCACAAGGAAATTTAATTAATCAGAATTAACTAGGTATTTTTAAAAATAGTAAGTCAGGGCCAGAATATACATCATCTAGAACAATAAAGTCATTACTCAGCTTCAAATTAAGTTTTTTGAGACTCTAGTAAGGCAATAATTTTGAAGGTCAGGCTTTTGTGGGAGAGAAAACAGATTCCCAAATTCCAAAATCCCCTTTCACATATCAGAAACAGAGCTTAGGAGTCTGAATGACAATCTTTATTATAAGATACAGGTAGAAAGAGCTTATGACCAGACAAAAAGGAAGTTCCTAACTGCCTTGGAGAAAGTGACCACCCCTGGGTCTTAGAGATGGGAGGAGATCAAACAGAAGGGCAAACCATCACACAGGTAGGGCCTGGTAACCCCTCCTGGGTAGAGGAGTAGAGTTAGCATTTTCAGATAGTCAGGGAGATTTTGAAAATAGCAAAGCTTGCCCCTGCTGCACACACACCAATATTATTTCAAAATCTTTTGAGAAGTGTCATGTTCAGCCTAATGCTAGTTTCAAAGGTATGTCAGCCTATCAGTCAGGATTTTAAAGAGAAACAAAGCAGTAAGGGATATATATATATATATTTATGTATGTATGTATATATATATTAAGAGATTTAGTTAAAGGAATTGACTTGTGTGATTTGGGGGACTGACAAGTCCAAAACCTATAGGAAAGACTGGAATACTAGAAATTCTCAAGTAGGAGCTGATGCTGCAGTCTTGAGACAGAATTTCTTCTTCCTCGGGGAAATCTCAGTTGATTTTAAGGTCTTTCAATTTATTGCATGAGGCCCACCCACATTATGGAGAACAATTCCCTTTACTTAAAGTCAAGAGATTGTAGATGTTAATCACATCTACAAAATGCCTTCACAGTAACACCAAGATTAGTGTTAGATTGAATAACTGGGTACTATTGCCTAGCCAAGTTGACACATAAAACTAACCATCACAGTTAACAACAGCTAGGGGAATTTTTTTTTTTTTAATATCTTTATTGATTTCAGAGAGAGGAATGGAGAAGAAGAGAAATAGAAACATCAATGATGAGAGAGTCATCATTGATCGGCTGCCTCCTGCATACCCCCCACTGGGGATAGAGCCCGAAACCCAGGCATGTGCCCTACCCAGGAATCGAACCTCGATTCCCTAAATTCTAGATTGATGTTCAACTGCTGAGCCATGCCCAGCCGGGAGGGGGAAATTTTTGATGTCTAGACAGGAATTTCTAGCCCTCTTGCTTTTACATGGTCTGTATTTGGTATACAAAGAATCCAGAAATTTCTCACAGAAATATGATAAGTAGATGATAGATAGATAAATAGATAGATAGATGATAGATAGATGATAGATAGATAGATATAGATAGATAGATAGATAGATAGATAGATAGATAGATAAATAGATAGATGATAGATATATAGATGATAGATACATAGATAGATAATAGATGATAGATGATAGATAGATGATAGATAGATAGATAGATAGATAGATGATACATAGATGATAGATAGATGATAGATAGATAGATAGATGATAGATAGATAGATAGATAGATAGATAGATAGATAGATAGATAGATGATACATAGATGATAGATAGATGATAGATAGATAGATAGATGATAGACAGACAGATAGATGATAGATAGATGATAGATAGATAGATAGATAGATAGATAGATAGATAGATAGATGATACATAGATGATAGATAGATGATAGATAGATAGATAGATGATAGACAGACAGATAGATAGATAGATAGATAGATAGATAGATAGATAGATAGATAGATAGATAGATGATAGATAGATAGATAGATAGATGATAGATAGATGATAGATGATAGATAGAATAGGAGAAAACATAAACATAATGTCAAAACATTTTTAATCCAGAACTTTATGAAGTCAACTTTCAAAGACTATTTGATCATGTTTAACTCTGGGGTCTCTCTAGCTCCTGAGATACCTCTATTGCCACTAGAGTCTTAGAAGCAAGGAGAGACTCCTCAATCTTGATGGGGAGGTGAGGAAAAACCTATGTAAGAATGAAACTAATCCTTGGTCAATCAAAGAAAACACTCTGAATTCTAGAGTTTACATTTCAGGCAAATTGACACTCTTTACTATTAGCAAGTGCTTTGAGCCACATCCATTTGGCCTAGCATTCTGAGCTAGGTTGGATCACAAGTGAATCTCAAGGCTTCCTTTTATCTAAATTCTAGTTTTAGAACAACGGATTTAACAGAAGAAAAAAATATACTGAATACTATACTCAGTCATAAATGTTCAATTGATATTAAATAATTATTATTGTCCCTGAACACTATTTTTTATATTCCAATTCTATTGGTTTGTGTTACTTAAAAATGAAAGACAAAAAAATATATGATTTCTAAGAAAGATAATAAAAGTCATTCTTAAACAAAAACTGCCTTTGTGGTAGAAACCAGGAAGAGCAAATACTAATGGGTTGAGTATTAAAGAGCTGTGGGTCCGTAGGGGATGAAACACCAGCGTCAGCCCATGGAGGGGGCCCTCTGATTTTGCTACTGGCTTTGTCATCTGCCACCACACTGGCAATCAGAGAAGAGCCTCTGCTGGCCTCCTGGCTGGATCCTGCCCCCGTTGCCTTTTAGGATCCCCAACTCTGCAGGGAATCATTAGAAACAAGAATTCACAAAATTCATTGAGTCTAATCCATGTAGGGCACTGGGATACGTTTGAGGAAATGTTTCTAACTGTGAAAACCCAAAGTATAATGAAAACGGATAAAGATAAGCAAAAAAATTGCAGTTGGGTAGCTCTTCTTCCAGCAGTGTAAGTCAGAAATACCCTCTGGAATTTGGAGAAAGCCAGATCATTTTGGTCTGGATGATCAGGGCCCCATCTCTGGCAGGAAGTCAGCATTGTCTCTCTAGGTAGCTCAGAGACATTACAAATTGTCATTTTTTTCTCCTCTGAATTTAATATGCAATGTCATATGCATGTTACTGTCATAAAATAGATCTCAATTGCAGTTAAGACACATCAGAAGTTCCTGCTTGTGGTCAAAGAGGAAGGCATACTTCACATACAAAAACGGGGAAGGCCCATCGCTTAGCTAAGTGCTGTGGAAAACTAGAAAAGGTGGCATCGCGGGTAAGGAACTTGGAGAAAGACGAGGTCCTGTTCTCTGAGAGCAAATCTAGTGAGAAACAGAATGGAAGGCTTAGAAATGTCAAGGATCACATGGAACTGATTTTCTTCTGAGAAACTGAAAGTGTTTACAAACATAGATTAATTCTTATCTTATTCTTGTATTTTTAAATTTGGATATATTTTTTTTAACTTGCTCACCAAGTAGTATCTTATATTATAGAAAATAATGGAGAGGATGCTGTCACTTCCCCTGTTGTCTGATCTTTCTTGGGACACAACAGTGCTCATGCTTAATTCTTTCAAAAAATGATCCCTATTTGGCACTAAGTTAAGAAATAAAAGAACAAAAGCCTCTCCTTTCTTTCTTTTGCCAATTGAGTCTGGTTCTTTATGATTTGATTTGCATTTTATGACTTGGCTTTTTCTTTACCAAATTTACGATGACTTTGACATGATAAAAGTTTCCTTATATTAGAATAAAGACAAAGCTCCAGAGAGAAGATGTATTTGGATGTTTTATTCCCATACAATTTTTATCCTTGAAAGAAATCTAGTGCAGAACTGATTTCCAACAATGTGAAAGCAAGCAAGCCCTGCTGACAGTCCTAAAGAGCCCCAGACTGTCAGAGAGGAAATTCCTTTCTTTCCTCTGGAGGATCAATCATCCTGAAATGCCTGCTCCAAATACTGGTAGCAGTGAAATCATCATTTACCTGAAATAGTGCTTCTTAATGCTCGGGCTTACTTTCTCCTCGAAGCCTAAGTTATCTGGCTGTAAATCATATCAAGGAGAAATCAGGCCAGTAGCTAAATGTTCTGATTGAAAACTTCTTCAAAAGCCTATATTATATAAAAATTTTGTTGAAATTTGCCTGTTATATGCATGCAGTATTTTGCTAGTTTTAAATAATCTATATTTCTTTGTCTGCTTGTTTCAGTGACTTTATGCTTCAAAAACTAGTAACTGAAGAAATAATTCTGTCCAAAACCAAGTCTAATTATTTTCTTATAATAGCACTTATTTAGTTTTCATTTAATTTTAGTTTTATTAAATGTTATTTAACATTTACTTAATTAATATATATTTATTGGGGAATATTAGAAAATATAAACAGAAAGAAAAAATAAACAACATCAAAAGTGATCAACTAAGGATAATGGACATTTTGCCTGGCCTGTTTAGATGCTTTTCTCTTTGTGTAAATGCTCATGTATGAGGCATTTTAATGGTATCCTCCTATACACATAAAGCCGGCCTATTTCTTTTTAAACTTGATAGAATATGAATATCTTTCCATGTCAATATATATACTTTACTTTGACTTTAATGATTTTATTTAATCCTTCAGAGTCCTTGAATTCAGTTTTATTCAACTAAGTGTTTTCTTATTGGCTATTGATCCACTGGTTGCTTGGGTGTGTTGTTTAATTTCCACATATTTGTGAGGTACAGGTTTCCTTCTGTTTTTGATTTCTAGTTTCATTCCATTGTGGTCAGAGAAGATGTTTTCTATCATTTCAATCTTAAACTTCATTGAGACTCATTTTATGGTCTAATATATGGCCTAACCTGGAAACATTTCTAAGTGTATTTGAGAAGAATGTGTGTTCTACTATTGTTGGGTGGGATGCTCTGTGTATGTCTGCTAGACCTAGTTGACTTAAGGTATTGTTACAGCCCTTGCTTCCAATATATTATTGCAAGTGGAGTAAATAAGTCTTCAGCTATTAGTGTAGAACTGCTTATTTGTCCTTTCAGTTCTATCAATTTTTACTCCATATATCTTGGGGCTCTGTTGTTAGCTGTACATGTGTCTATAATTGCTATATCCTCTTGATGTATTGACATTTTTATCAATATATGTCTTTCTTTTTTTAAAAAAATATATATCTTTATTGATTTCAGAGAGAGGAAGGGAGAGGGAGAGAGAGAGAGAGAAACATCAATGATGAGAGAGTCATCGATTGGCTGCAGCCTGAAACCCGGGCATGTGCCCTGACGGGAATCGAACCCTGACCGCCTGGATCCTAGGTCGATGCTCAACTGCTGAGCCACACCCGGCTGGGCATCAATATATAATGTCTTTCTTTGTTTCTTATAATAATTTTTGACCTATAATATATTTTTTTCTGATATTAGTATATCAACTCCTATTCTCTTTTGGTTACTGTTTGCATATAATTTTCCCCCATTCTTTTACTTTCAACCTATTTGTTTCTTTGGATCTAAAGTGAGTTTATTGTAGTCAGTATATGGTTGGATCATTTATAAAAAAAGTCATTCTGCCAATCTTTTGGACTGAGCATTTTTTAATTGGAGCATTTAATTCATTTACATTCAAGGTAACTGATTCTTTGTAAATAAAGTCCTCTTTGTTCTCACCAGTGCTAGGAATCCATTCCAGGGATGTTAGCTGTTGTCCTCAAGATTGCATTTGTCCCAGAGGGGGTTGGGTGGGGCAAAGGTAAATTGAAATACCACAAAGCTTTTGTACTGGGTTTCAATTACCCCTTTCTTGATTAAGCATTTATTTGGCTGCTGTAAATGTTCGATTATCTTCCGTAGTTCTGACAAAGTTGACTCTGACAGTTTTAGCCAGCCACTTCAGGATTTCTATTGAGGGATAGGCCCTTGGAGTTTCCTACTGACATCTTTTCATTCTCTTAAAATACCGTTTCCTATTATATCTTATTTTACTTTTAATTTAGTTGATGAATATCACATTTGTGAATATTTATGATGTTTTAAATTTAGGACTGTTATAAATCACACTATAGTGAATTTTATAGTCAGAATTTATATAGATAATTTCCTTAGGTTAATTCCTATATAAGAGATGCTGCATTTTAGGAAGAAAAGGATATAAATTTAGACTTTTATTAGGTAGAAGACAATTAATATTAACAGAGAGGAAAAATATCCCAGAGCCCTGATACTATTATATCAGGAGTTATATTTTACACCTGTTTTATTATAAAGCATTTGAATGAATTAATATTTATTCCATTGCCCTTGTTAGACTTTTCCCCTAAAGTAGCCAGTTTTCAAATGTGAGTTGGTGTGCATGGGTCAGGCCTCCAGGGCTCTCATGTAAGTTGAAGTTATACACTAATCACCCAAGGCCTTGCAGTGCATTAAAGGAAAGACAGGGAATAAAATCTAATTCCTTTGACCTGGGATCTATTTCCATGAACTCAAGACAATTTCTAATCTGAAGGAGATTACCAGCCATACAGAGGCAAGTGGCCCTAATAAGCAGACTCATGCATCCACAGAGCACAACCAGGATGGGCCATTCGAAAAACTAAAATATTATAAAGCTTAGGATAAACCGTGTCTATAAGCAATTATACCTCTGAATAATTTGTGCAGGAAGTAGTAATATGGTACCTGCAGTAGACATGTAGTAGGTTTTCAAGAAATCTCTCTCTTTTCCCATGAGTCTCTCCAACCTCTCCTTCCTAATAGCAACAATACGCTCTATCCCTAATCTTATCTACAAAGCATAACCATTTTATCACTCATATATTATTTTATAATTAGTAGCTCTAGTCATACAGTAGTCTATCTCTTTTTATTATATTGCAGACATTTGTATTTTATGCCTCTTTCTTTGTCCTTATCTGACAAAACCCAACACATAGTTTTTCTTTTTTAAAAAATATGTCTTTATTGATTTCAGAGAGAGGAAGGGAGAAGGAGAGGGAGAGAGAGAAACATCAACGATGAGAGAGTCCTTGATCGGCTGCTGTCCCAGCTTCTCTGGAGACATAAACGCAGGTGGTCTAACTCCCAATACGTGGCTATACCACCGTGAGGGTCGAGAGACACTTTAATTCAATAAGACCGAGCCAATAATTCAAGTTTCAAGAAGGGAGACAGAGACAAACATGAAGCAAATCACACAGGGTTTATTTACCAGTTCCCAATGGTTCTTGGCACCAGCAGGCCACCCGGAGGATCCGCTGAAAGACACACACGAGGTCTGGGGGTGCGGCCGCGACGGCGTCAGTCGCTGCAGCCCTCTGGAAGTTCTCCTAGAGAGGTGCAGGGCAGAGCAAGGCAGGGTCAGCTTTCCCGGAGCTGGGGACGAAGTCTGTGGAGGGCAGACAAGCATCCAAGGATGTGGCCGAAAAGCCCCTACTTTTAACAGCTGGGTTGAAGGTGTGGTGCGTCTTCAGTGTGTCTCATCAGGGTCCTACAGAGCGCGGGCCTGCTTGGAGGCCGGGGCTACAAAGTGTTCATCTTATCGTGGCACGCAGGCCTCACAGTTACACTCGGTCACACAAGATGAAGTTACTTATTTCAAATCTAATACACACATCAAACTTATATTCCTGACTCTAATACACACACAAATCTATTTCTATAACAGCTGCCTCCTGCACGCCCCCGACTGGGGATTGAGCCCACAACCCGGGCTGTGCCCTGACCAGGAATTGAACCCCGATCGCCTGGATCCCAGGTTCATGCTCAATCGCTGAGCTACGCCTGGCTGGGCCCAACACATAGTTTCTATTGGAAAACTCATTCCTGTGGCTGATTGTGCCTGAATTTTGACAATCAAGATCCATTAGATTCTTCCATTTTCTTATTTTAACATGATTATAGTTTATCTTTTCATTGATTTCAACAAGATAGAGAATACTTGTGAATAGAAAGTCAAAATGGAAAAAGGTGTATTTCTTTTTTGTAATACACCTTTGGAATTTGGAATTTCACATCCTACTTCTGATCAAAATTCTCTTGAAACCAATGGCATCCTGTCTATGGGGAGAGTCAGGTATGCTGGGCAAATATCACCCAAGAGAGACTTTTAGCTATTGGTGATGTAGAAACTGTTTGAAACCTGCAGAAGTCCTTCTACTCCAGGATGTGGTATGGTGCTCCTCAGCTCCAAAATGCTATGGACTGAAGTGTTTCAAGACCAATTTTCAAGTTTCAGAGAAGGGTTATGGTCTAGGTTTTTGTTTTTTGTTTCTAATTTGGAGTTTAAAGCAATTGTCTTTTCCATTAACTTCTTGTTTTCCTTAATTAATGTAAAGAAACATTCTGAAGGTGGCATAGTAAATAACTACCAGTTTAGTTAAGTCTGACTAGCACTTGTTCGAATCATTCCCTCTGCTTCTTCTAACTCACATTTTGACCCTTAGTGTCAAGATCATTTCTTTTTCCAAGAGGGCTCTGTATGAGAATGAATGGCTATGTCTCCCAAGAGAGGGAAGGCATCATTTACCAAGCAGCCAACACTCCATTCTCATTCATTCATTCATTCATTCATTCATTCATTCATTCATTCTTCATGAATTGCCTTGTATATATCAGGAATTGGACTGCATGGTGATGGAAGAGGTGTGTGTTATTTTCAATGAATGAATGTCCTATCAGAATTTCAGGACCAGCATGCTGTTTCTGCCACATACTCTGGAAATATCCGAGGCTACGCCTAACCTTACAAACAATTACAAGTGAATTAAACAAAAATAAAAAGCTCAAATCTTTAATTCGTTCCAATTGTGCCCAGCATGACTGTTAGAACTTGTTTTAATTTTCACTTTTCACCCAGTTATTTGAAAAATAGTTTTACTTTAGCTTCAGTCTAAAACGTGGAAGCAGAGTGGCTTAGATGTGCTGATTGAGAGTGAAAGCATCTGATTCACGTATAAAAATCTCTCTTCTGTTGAATCTTGTGTTCCAGCAAACAATTACTCAGTGAAATATGTACTTACTGATCATTTTTTTTTTGGATAACAATTAAGAAAGGTTTACAGTTTCTACCCTTTATTCTCCAATTTCTGGCAGGGGTACCAAAATTTTTGAGGAGGATTTGTAGAATCCCAGCTCAACCAGAAAAAGGAAGCATCAAAAGTCCTCCCAGGAAAGGGTATTCTTGCTGATCCAGGAAACTTCAAAATTTGGCTCTTTGCATTTGTACCAACACATTACAGAGATTTTGGAATCAAGTTGCTAAACCCTTGGGTGGCTCATTCATCTTCAATAATAACATTAAGATTTACTGAATGGGCTAGCCAGAAGTGGCGGGAAGAAGCTGCCCACAATTCTGCTCAGCATTTTTGGAACGGACAAAGTGTCAAGTTAGAAAAATTACCGGTTATGAAGTTACAGCGTGCTTTTCCGCCACGAATACAGCCCAGTGTGACATTTTATATAAGTCACATTTCAGAAAGTAAGAAAATGGCATCTTTTATCTCTAACTAGGTTCTGGAATTAATTTGCTCTTTTTTACTTGCATCAATATATTTGTTCTCCAGTGGCATATGTTTCATCAGGGCAACCATGTAGAAAACTCAGACACAAAGGAGTATTTGTTTTTTGCAAGAGCAGTGTGAATAGGGCATTAATGTAATTTTGATGCCAGATAAAGTACTTTGTTACAGCAGAGAGCATAATAATGAAGAGACCTATAGAGGACCTGAGTTTGTTGAAATTTTTTCCCTAGTAAAGTAGTAAAGTTGGTTTAACCATTTCTAACAATGAAGTGTGAATATTTCTTATTTTTTCCTCCCCTCTGAATGGGGCAGCTTATAGCAATTTCAGAAAGTTTTAAAGATTTTATAGAGGATTTTGTAATGCAGACTTGGTCCAATAGGGTAACAATAATAGCATGCAGTTGTTTTTATCTTGAATGGTTTTTAAGTACAGGAGAGATGCTCTCCACAAGGAAGTTCGTCAGCCTCTGGGATAAATCTATTGAATAATTTATAGCAACATTAGAGAGAAATTATACCTAGAAATGGGGATTTATGTGGTGATTCGGTTCTTATGGAGACAGTACAGGAAAATAAAGTGAAGATAGTAAAAATATTTTAATAGAAAAGAATTAGGTTTTAAGGGCTAATCCACACACATTTCAGGACTGTAAGAAAATAACAACTGTGGAGAGAAAAGATAAATGGATGAAAAATCAGGATTCTAAGGCCAATTCAGCAGCTGAGCCATCTAGAACAAGTGACAATGGTGGGGATAATAAAGCTTGTCCAAGTCATTTCATATGGCAGTTGTGAGGTGAGCAGTCAATGTACTAAGTAATAATAAGATTCTTTAAAAATTAGAAATTATCCATCAGCTGTTATTTCACAGCAAGATTAACAACCAGAGATGGACAGATCTTGCCTAATCTAAAAAAATAAAATGAAAAAATATATACCTTCAATAATACATATGATTTGGCATTCCACTAAATGTAAGTGGTCTACTAAATCTAGACCTGTTTCCTGTGGTATCTTGGGTTTCCATATTAAGTTTCAGCTTTAATGTATCATTTTAAGCAGTTTATGACACAGCTTCAGTGTAGGTCCCTGGCAAGGATTATTGAGATTTATTGCTGAGAGGTACATTATGTAAACTAGATGAAAATCTACACATTCCTCTGTATTCTCTTTGTGAACTCAGCTTCAGGGACATGAGAGACTGTTTAAACAAGGTCTTTACTATCAAGTTGTTGTCTGAGAGTTGACTGGCTGTGTGCTGGACAGAATCAGACCCCTGGCTAACACAGACTGAAGTGGAGGGATACACAAAAGAAATGTTAAATAGAATTATTTTTTAATACAGTATTACTTTCTAAGAAGATATTTCAAAGCCTTTATGGATCAAGACAGAGTAATCACCAATCAACCAACAATGGATTAATCAAAATGTTGCCAAGTTGAGATCCTGGTGGGCCTACTTTATTACAAAATGATTAATTTACAATTAGCTTATTAATTTTCATTTATGTTCAAAGAGTTTGTTGTCTGTTAAATATAATGACATGAAATCTTAGTTTCACTATGAATTTTCTTAAACTTCTACCTAGCTTCTGCTGACTTATCCTAAGTCCTAAACGGTGGAATTCAAAACTCTCTTCATAATCTGCTGAACTTCAGACTATTAGAAATTTAATTCATCATTTTTTATTCCTCCAAAATTTGATTCCATTATTTTCTCTCCTCTTTCAATTTAGAAAGAGAATTACTTAACAACAAAGAGAAAGTTTGTTTTGACAATACTTTAGTCCAACAGGAAGCTCTGTAAATATCCAAAGAAACCTCACTCCTCACATATTGCCAAATTTTTTGGCAGACCCAAGATACTGAGATAGTCATAATCAGATGAATTGCCCCATCCTTTGACATTCAACACTTCCCGCTGTCAAAAACAAAATGTAACAGAAATTAAAAAATTAAAAATAATTTTATAAGGCAGGAAAAGAGAAATAATGAATCATCCGTTAGGGCTGGAAAAGCTTTGTTGTTTGTCCTGCTGAAGCCTCTGTAATTTTTTATTTTTCTTGAATGGTTAGGTGGGAACAATAGATTGAAAGAACAGTATGAGTTAAGATTCTGGGTTCTATTTTTATTTCCGTGTTCTTCCATCTAGTCAAATTTCTCCACCAACCCAATACTGAAATGTTGCATGTATTGTTGGGCAAATGTTTACATAGGCTTAAGATTCTTGGATTAAAGGTGCTATAAAGGAAAAGAATATTATTGTTATTACTCATGAGAAATAGATTTCGTGCTGACTTTGGCAAGGTCTGGCTACCTTCATGTTGGCTAGCAAAGAAAAGTCAACACACATTCATCAGGCACATTTCTCTGCACTAGGTTCTAACAGCATAAGAGCTATCAGATTGGAAATTAAGAAAACTTCCTTTAGAAATGCATAATTGAGTATAAACAATCTTTCTCATGAAAAGAATATAAATACTTTACCTGCTCTTGATTAAATCTCTGTTAGAATTCTGGCACTAGAAGACATTCAATAAAGATGCTGATTGATTCCTACCCACCCCCCTCTATCTGGTTAATTTCATCCTTTATGCAGCCCACCTGAAGCAAGTGGAATAGATTATCCAGGAAGATCCTTCAAAAATAATAATAATTTCTCTTCTCAGCCTCACGTTGGCTTCTCCAGAGAAATTTACAGGGAATGGCCATGTATCAGCAAGCTACTTGTTTTGAAGCATTTTCACAGCAATGAGGTATGAGGGTGGCTTATCAATGATTAAGTTAGAATTTTATCCTGCAAATTTTCACTTAGGATGCCTTTCAGCTATAGGTTAACAGGAATCATCTATTAAACAGGCTAAAATAATTTATTATTTCCCAGAGACACAATTTCTCAGGGCTTCACCTCTACCTCTCTGACATGTTTCTTAGCTCTGCAACACATACATGGTGGATTCATTCTCAGAGGGACATGAAGATGGCTGCAGCAGTTCTGGTCATCACATGCAGACATAACTATGTCCACAGGAAGAAAATTGGCCATACCTTCCTTGTGAGTTTTTTTTAGGAGGAAGGAAATATTTCCCAGAAACCCCAGCTCCTCTTAGCAGACCTTCCCTCATAGAATCAGGTCACATACCTTTCCTAAATGACCCGCATTCTGGCAAGGTGAATGGAATTAGCATGACTGGTATACTAAGTGAACAGGGAAGAATTTATGCTGGGAGATGGCCACCATGATACCTTCACCTGAGGAATATTTAGTTCAAATTTCTGTAACATAAATCTCCGTAAGTACATATTTCATAACTTATCAATCCAGAATACGCTCTAATTTGAGTATAGTTGAGTATATTGAAGTTGCTAATTTTTTTTTATAGCCAAGACATTAAAAGCATCTAGTATGAAGAGATTTCTCTTCATAGAATCTGTATTTTATAGATTCTGTAAGAATGAAGTTGAAGGACAGAACCAAAAACTACAAAGGGTACATAGCATTAAATACCTTCACTATAGGCTCTGGGACACCTCAACCAATGCCACTTCTCAAATACCAAGGTAAAGAAGTGGATAGGAAGGGTTGGGGAAGTGATGATCCCCATTTTAACCAAGGCCTTTTACCTCTCTATGCCAAAAGCATTTTTATCAGTCAAATTAATACAGGGACCTGGGGAACACCTAGCTTTGCTTTAGGCAGATGTGGTCTTTCACAACCTTATGCTTAGGTAGCAGGAGGGTCTGGGCTGAAATTTCTAATGTCTTTTTTAACTCTAAGAATATATGATGGTACTCTTTGATTTCTGCTATCTCTTTTTGGAAGGATGTGCTAATAAGGAAATAATTTGCTTCAAAGCATATAACAAGGGAGAGCAAATCCAACTGAACAGGACTGGGCCTGATCATCTCTGGAATAATTTGTTATCAGGGGGTGCCCTCTGTGTTCTCACCTGTTACTGGTGGAAGTGGAGCTCTAGGGATGCTGTGGGAACAAGAATTTCCTGAGGCCCCCATAGGAGGATGAGGTATCATGGAAAACTTTATTGATCAGATAACATTAAGGGGGTTCCCCTCCAAGGTCCCATCTCCCTGTTTTGCTATGGAAAAAGTCCCATCTTGTCTTCAGCAAAGCCCAGAGTCTTCCCTCAATATTAAAGCACAGTCCAACCCAGAATCTGGTTAGCTTAGCTTGTGTTTCCAGTTGCTGTTCATTGCCCATGGGATCTGCATGTCCATGGGCCATGTGGCTTCCGGGGCCACATGGCAGGTGAGTGTGGGTCACGGAACAAGTGAGTGCAAGGAGGAGGTAGTGAAACGAGAGGGACAAGAGGGTGAGGACTCTTCATCTCAGGGTTATAACTGGGAGCTTAACTGATTAAGTCTTCAGGATTCTGCATGCTTGCAGTGGCTCTACCCTTCTAGCCAATTATTTTAACCTTAGGTTAGACTGGCAGGCAAGAGCCTTCCCTACTTTCCCCAACTTCACTGAGCATGCACCCATATTCCCCTTTGTTGAACCCCTTCCCCCACTGATTTACAGGAAATGGACAGGTAGTTACTTAGGGAGTGTAAAGTTGTAGCTTCCTGGTGAAGCTGCCCAGATGGCCATACTTATAATGTCTGGCCTTCCCTTTGCTCTCTTCTTACTATTACTAACTAGCTAGTTATGAACATAACAAATTGAGTGCCACCTCTCTGAATGAACCCATGACTGAAAGCACTGCTATTTACAAAGTTCAGAAGAAATGCAGTGTCTGGATCTCAAATACCTTCATCAGTATGTATGTGGGAGAGGAACAGAAGAAAATCCCATTTTTAAACAGGACAACATAAATAGGATAAGATAGAAAACACTGCATTTTTCAGTTCTTTTCAGTTTATTTGCTCATTTGATGTTCACTACAGCCTGGTGGTGAAAAAAAAAAATGTTATGGTCCTCATATACCACCTGAAAAGTGAGACTCAGGGAGCACAGAGCTAAAAGTAATATTGGCAGAGCCAGCAACAGAGTTGGATCTTTTCAGTAGAAAGTGTCTTTATGGGATTTTACCTATTTTTTTAAACAATTAAGGTGCTTATATTTTTAAAAGACTTTTAAGCTCTAAGAACTGTTAAACAGCTCCTATTAAAGACTCGATTGGTTGGGATTCTCATTTCACTCATTCAATAAATATTTTTTGAGACATATTAATAATGTCTCCATATTGAAGTATACTTATTCATATCTCCTGCATCTTCCCTCTAGTTTGAAAAGCCGCCTGTTTGAGATATTTTGATCTTGAATTTAAATCTCTTCTTGGGATTTAGAGTTAAATGATTACTTTAACCTTCTATTTTATACCTTTAAAACAGGAAACAGAACGACTGTAGAGCTCAGAGTAAGGCATTTGCCCCATTCCATACTTAATACTTTCTTGGCAGGATACCCAGTGACGCTTTTCTCAAAACTACCTGTGTAGTCAGAGACAGAAACACTTTATGTTACTCCAAGGTCTTTCAAGTTGTTACACCTATTTAGCTATAAAATTTCCAGGGCAGGCAGATGTACACCGCTTTTTTCAGTTACCTTAATTTAAATACCACTATTCTTAATCTTTTAATGTGTTAGTTTGGCTAAGCAAATTCACCAATTTGTTCCATTGTTACAAATCCACGCTCATGCAGCCACTTAAGTAGCAAAGGACCTTTTAAGAACAGTGATTTAACCCATTTTGGTCCAAGAGGGGGGAAAAAAGCCCCAGTAGAGGATGGAAACAAGTCCTGGCAGGTAACAGTGAAACCAATGTTTTCTCCACAGACCATGATGATACTTGTAATTAGTGTCACCTAAATCAAAATGATTAAAGAAAAAATCATGTCATTCCAGATGCTCAGCATATACTTCCTCACAGTAAATTAAAGTGACCATTAAGCATCTGAAATGCCTATAATTTGAAGCACAGCTGCAAGAAAAGTCACTCAATTGTGAATTTGTTAGACCATATGTTATTGTACCAGTGTGGGTTTTCTTTCTCAAGACCCTTATAGCCCCCATTGGGATAATTTTTAAAACAATGACATTGACTTGTGCTCATATCTATTCCATGGCTGAGGTAGCAGGTTAAATAGAAAAAAATTTATTTGGGCAAAGAACAGCTTTTAAACATAGAATTAGTCCCATGTTTCATGATTGAGCTATTGAGTCTACTGTTTATCATATCTTTCCTATCTCCCACCCCAATACACACACCCCTTCCCCCATATCAATAACATCAAATGTGGAGAGCTTGTAATCAGTGATTTTAGGATAATTCTGAAACCTCTATTTAAAAACAAAACAAAAACAGTCTCCATTTCTTCCCACAAATGGAGCTACTTGCCAAGTAAACAGATATATTTAACTATGACCTCGTTTCCGTCAAGTGCTCAAGCCTCTCTTCAAATAGATAAAGACAAATGGTGGTCAAACAAGCAAAGAAATAAGGGAGACGGGGCATCTGGATAATCCATAAAAAGAATAATTACTCTTTAAATTACCAGATTGGATTGCGCTTTGACTAGCTTCAAAATGTTAAAGAAACTCGTGGGCCTTTTGGTGATTCACTGAGAACTAGCTCAGAAGATCCTTCTCTAGATGTTTCAGTCATTTTGAGTGCCAAGAAGTTAAATGGCTTCTTGGATAGGCCATCAAGAAAAAAACAGCCAGTTTCCTAACCAGGTAGGTCTATTTTATAAAAAAGGAAATTTGAACTACAACAAATTCAAAATGAATTCAAAATTTTATAAGCTCAAGAATATTCTGATTATTTTTCTCTTAAAAGGTGATTTCTATAAATCAATAATCTATCTTTTATATTCATTTACTCTCAGATAATGATGGAGGAAGCTGGCACTGGTTATTGAATATTTATTCCTCATAGAAAATGACTCTTCATTTTATATTTTGGAAAAATGTATGTCACTTATTATATCTTTCTGGGCATCTCTTCCAACATTGTCACAATTTCTAAGCCATAGTCCTATATTCAATGATGCTGTTCCTGGAGATCAGAGGCCAATTTCCAAGGAGACAAAAATGCAGACTATTCCTTGAATAAACTTTCTAAAGCTCTGATTCTCACACCAATACATATTATTATCAGTTAAAAAGTTTTTTGGGGAAAAATGTCAGTGCTTGAGCCCAATGTCAAAGACAATTAAAATGACAATCTTTGGGCATGTAACCCAAACAGTAGTACTTTTTAAAAGTTTCCCAAGGGATAGTAATGTGCAGACAAGGTTGAGAACCTCTGATTTGGTCTACCCATTGCTTTACAAATAAGAACACGATGGGAGTTCAGAGAAATTAAGTGTTTTGTTCCAGGTAACATAGCCTAGTTAATGTCAGAGTTAGGATTACCTATGTCTGTTTGCCTTCATGCAGCTGAGTTTTTATGTCATGTACAGCGTCACCTAGCAAGAGTTTATTATCAACTCTTTTAGGCATAGTTGACATACAATTTTATTATGCAGTTGAGTTTTGTTTTATGGTACATAACTATGTAACCACCCCCCTAAACAATATATAGAACCCCACAAAGTTTCCTCAGGTCCCTTTGTAGTCAATCCCACTCCACCTCCTTCCCCCAAACAACTGCTACTCTGATTTCTATTGCTACTGATTAGTTTCACTTATTCTATATATTCCTAGAAATGGGAAAAAATACCTTAGTATGTAATCTTTTGTCTGGCTTCTTTTGCTCAGCTAAATGTTTCTGAGATTCATCCATATTTTTGCTTGTAAGAGTAGTTCTTCCTTTTTCTTTGTTAAGTGATATTCCATTGTATGATTATACCAAAATGTATAAATACCCATTTATCTGTTGATAGATATTTAAGTTGTTTTAGTTTGAGGTTATTATGAATAAAATTGCTATGAATATTCATGTAAAAGTCTTTGTGTGGACATATGTTTTCTTTTTTGGGTAAATGCTCAGGAGTAGATTTGCTGAGTCACATGGTAAGTTTATATTTAACTATATAAAAAATCATCACGCTGTTTTCTAAAGTGGCTGTACCATTTTACACTCCCACCAGAATCGATGAGACTTCTAGTGGCTGCACATTCTCACATATTTAGTGTTAGTACCATGAATTTAGAGACTAAAACAATGCAAGTTATTACCTTCTAGTGGTGTAAGCCAGAATTCTGACTCAGATCTCACTTCAGGAATCTCTATTGCTCCTCGCTGGAGTTTCCTCCTCTGTGTTCTTCCTGGTGTCATGAACTCAAGCTTCTCAGGCTTTGCAGACTCCAAAGGGAAAGGGGTTTGCGCTGGATTTATGCATTAAGGAGATAGAAAGTACCTTGATTCAATTTCCCTACCTGCAGGAATTGTGGCCCATTTCCTCTCATCCTAAGAAGTAAGCTTATTCATCAAAGCAGTATTCAGCAGTATTTTACTCACCACATCCCCCCCACCCCCACCCCCAAACCTCACAGTCTAGTCTCAGAAAAAAAGGATATTTCATAGGAAACCATAATGTTGACAACATCATGCTAAGGAGCATTTGGTCCCCTCCACTACAAGAGTCACAACTCGAGTGTGAATGACTCCACTCATTGTGAATGGCCCCCATCTACAACAGGTGGCTCTTACTCCAATTAGATTTTTCTCTCATGAAGGGAATAGACAGGCATGCATATATTAGGTCTCAGTCCATTTTATAGCAATAGCTGCCATATATTGATATATAATCCACTTTGCACATATAATCCTATATAATCCTTACAGTGACCCAGCAAGGTTCATATTATTAAACATTTCACAAAGAAACTGAGGCTCAGAGAGAAAATTGCCCAAGCTCTCACAGATGGTGAACAATGCAGCTGGTATTTGAACCCAGATCTATCTGTCTCTAAAGTTTATGATCTTATCACTGTATTGTGCTTCCTCTTAGCATGAGGTGAGCAGAGATGGAACCAAAGGAAATATCACAGGATCCTGGATTTTTAAACTAGATGCCCATATGCTTGTTACCTTGTTAGAGCAAAAACTAAAGCAGAATTTTAAAAATCTTTTCTCCTTCCCTCTGTCTCCCTCCCTCCCTCCCTCCCTCCCTCCCTCCCTCCCTCCCTCCCTCCCTCCCTCCCTCCCTCCCTCCCCCCCTCCCTCCCTCCCTCCCTCCCTCCCTCCTTCCTTCCTTCCTTCCTTCCTTCCTTCCTTCCTTCCTTCCTTCCTTCCTTCCTTCCTTCCTTCCTTCCTTCCTTCCGCATTTCTTTCCTTTTTTCCTTCTTCTCTTTCTTTCATTATGAAACCCCACTAGTAACCACAGAAGAATCAGAAATAATAGACTATAAAACTACCTCAACCCAATGTCTAGGTATAAAGCCATGAAAATATTCTATTGTTTTATGATCCCATTTAGAGTGAACATTATATTTATAGCTTTTTCCCTGAATACACATTAAGGTAATATTGAACTTTTGGTAAAAATTATACCATACATCTGTGCTGACAGCTTGTTTCCTGAACACAAATCTTTATCTACTGCTTTCAGCTTTCAATATTTTCTCCAAGCTAGTAAGTTAGGACATTAAAAGGTCCAGGAAAGAAATGTAAAACAGATGGGACTAGATTTTTGTGGGAGTTACAGCCATATTGAATTTAATAGAAACCTAGCTAGAGGGAGACCCAAGAGGAAAACCCATTAAGCATGCATAAAGAATCACACGAGTGTACAACATCTGGCTTACAACTGTAGGTTGTCCTTGAAGTTGGGTGTTTTTTAAGATGGAGTAAGAGATTGGTCATAGGCTCTTCCTATGACATAGGGCAAATATTTTCGGCCATTGAACAGTACTGATATTTTGTGAGTCTAGTGTTTATTCCTTTCATTTCCCATCTTGGGCAAGTGAAAAACCTGGTTGTTCTGTGGCTATGTTTTTTTGCCAAAGGGAAGTAAACTTGGAGGGCTGGACTGGATTGATCTCAGGGAGCAAGAGCCCATTAAAGTCTGAAGGATCAACAAGATGTTTTTGCTTCGGCAGCACATATACTAAAATTGAAGGATCAACAAGAGACTTGGCCAAAGTGGAGGTTGCTGATTCAGAAAGCTGAATACAGAGACAATGTCTGAAAGATAGAGGGACTCTTTTTTGTAGCATCTGCTAATAGACAAGAAGAAGATACAGGAAGGGCCTGCAGTTTAGCACAGGATGATACCCAGTGGCAGCGTGCGTCCTTGGAGAATATAGCCAATGAACCCTTTTCTTCCCTGTATATTCAATCCCTCCTTCTCAACTGGACTGTGGTCGTCAATCTTCTGGCCTCTCCTGTTTTAATAAGTGAAGAAGCCCCATTCTGTGTTGGCTTTCTTTCGTCACCAGCCCTCCCTTTTCTCATGTCAATGAAATTTGTTGAAATTCTATATCCACTTTCTCCATTTCCTCACATTCCACTAACTCCTCTAAAGACCCATTTCATTTTGGCCTTTGTTCCTTCACTCTAATAAAATGGCTTTTCTGAAGTTACCTGTGATCATCATATTGCTAAATCCAGCAAACAATTTTCAGGTCTCATCTTATTCAAAGCTCAGCGACATTAACCTTGCCCCGCCACCATTGGTAACTCCCTCTATCTTGAAACACCCTCTTCCCTTGGCTTCCATTCCTCTCCTCCCCTTCTCCACTCTTCACATGTTCCTTCTAACTCTCTGATTGCTCTTAGGCTCTTTGTCAGTTCTTCCCCTCCAAAGACTAAATGCTGGAATTTGTTAGAGCTTGGATTTAGGCCCTCCTTTTTTTCATTTTGAACCCTCTCTTGCCCAGCCATCCCATCCATTCCCATGACCTGAATTATCAGTGCTGATGACAGACCTCTCCTCTGAGCCCTAGACCTGTATCTAACTGCTCATGCAACATCTTCTCTTGGATATAAGGACCTCAGCCTCAGTATGTGTAAGCCTGAAGTCATTATCTTTTCTTTCACATATGGTTTTCTCCAGTGTCATCTCTTAGTGAACGGCATTGCTATCCACCCCGTTGCTAAAAAAACTATATAGAAGGCATTCTTGACTTCAGCTCCTTCCTCACACTACATACTCAATTCATTAACAAGTAATATAGGCTTTTATGTCTTAAATATGGCCTAAATCTTATCATTTCCTTCCTTCTTTATCGACACAGTCAACATCTCAATCCAAACTACCATGATTTCTCATCCTGGATCACAACAATAGCATCCCAACCTCACTTTTACTAATCACCCATGTCAAGTCTATGTGTTTTCTCAAAAAACAAACCTGACCACATTCATACCTTCATTCATGCCTGGTAAAAGCCATAGGTGCTTCCTTTGCTTTGGGGTTAAAGAGCAAAGTCCTTAAAATACTCTATAAATCCATGCATACTCTGGCCTATACCTGCCCTTTTTCTATTCTAACTCCACTCTTCCCTCTATACTCTGTTCTTCAGCAAATGGCATTCCTTTTATTTCTGAATCCTTCCATGCTCTCCTTTCTTTGAGACTTGACACATGTATTTCTCCTTATCTTGAAACATTCTCCAGTCACCCTCCACTTGTCCACAGCGGACTCTTGCAAAGACCAGTATGCCCTTGCAGTTTGTGCTTTGAAGAACTAGAATGCTGGCCCACTCTCTGAGCTAAGTCTGCTGTGCTGAGTGAACCCCAAGCAGATACACATGCTTTTAATAACACTCAGGCCATTTTCATTCCTCAGATAAGTTACCAAACCAAACTTAAAACAAAAAAAGCAATGCAAAACAATTAAACTTCCTAGGATTTTTATTAACGTCTCTGTATTTCACAGACTATTGCAGATTAATATTTAAACTGTGCCATTCTTAACTAGATAATAGGAAGTTTCAAATAAGAACTAGTTGCTCGGAGATATGAAACAATTCCATATTTCATAGCAACATTTGCAATAAATGTTATTGTTATTGCTTTTCCTTAGCATGCACTTTAAAATGATACTGACCAGAAGTAGGTAAAACAAAACTCTCAGCCTCTGGCTCTCTTGATACCAGACAAGTTGAAATAATAGGTCTTGGTCCTAGCAAAAGGCTTGAAGCAGGCAAGGAGAGGGAGTTAATGAGATCCTGTAATCTGATCCACAGCAGTCATAGACAGCTGTTCTCAGAGCCCTAATGAACCCTCCACCTTTACAGATCACGAACTGGCAGAATCTGACCCTGGTGGGCGCAGGCAAGTCCTGACACTGTGGAAATGGCTCTGCTGGTGTAAATAACAGGCATCTGTTATCATGAGATTACCTGTCTGTAAAATGCCTATTTATCTTCATTACTTTGCTTTTGTGGGGGAGGAAAAAGTGGGGAGAGTGTTAGTGTGTAAGATGATGGCCTTAGGAGAGGAGAAAGGCATCTCTGACAGAAGGTGAAACCTGCTTTGACTCAGTAGGTTTGTTGGACAGCCAAATGGAGTCCATAATGCTGATTTCATAATGTTGAGCTCCCTTTAGTACTATGAGCAAGCGTCTAGCAAGATAATGCAAGGAAGAATTCATACCTGGGATTACAACATCATAGTAATACAAGAGGATAAGATGGCAGTTTTCATCTGGTAGTTTCAATCTGGTAATTTTCTTCCATCCATCCACCAAATATTTGAGTGACTACACTCTGTCCTATGCTAGGCATGGGTTATAGAGTGTTGATAAAACAGACGGTATAGCTACCCTGATGAAGATTTCAGCCAATGGGGCCGACAGACCACAAAAAACACAATCAAATAAACATGTGATTAAAAATGTGATAAATGCTACAACGCAGAAGAAAAAATTACCATGAGGGAGACTAATGGGAAGAACCTACTTCAAAGAAAAAGGTGGTTTTAAACTGGCAAGTGAGAATCAAATGGAGCCAGCCATGAAAACAAGGAGATGCAGTGGGGGTAAGCTGATCAATTTCATTTTTTAATCTTGATTTTAATATGAAATTTAAACATGATGTGAAATACAATTATGAAATACTCTTTTAATCAAAGTCAAACAATTCATATATGTATATTTCATATATCTTTACTGATTTCAGAGAGAAGAAGGGAGAGGGGGAGAGAGAGAGATAGAAACATCAATGATGAGAGTCATTGATCGGCTGCCTCCTGCACGCCCCCTACTGGGGATGCAGCCCGAAACCCAGGCATGTGCCCTGACTGGGAGTCAAACCTTGATCCCCTGGATTATAGGTCAATGCTCAACTGCTGAGCCACATTGGCTAGGCCAAAATATATTTTTTTAAAAAGTAACTGCTTTTTGCCTCTCTCCCAAGAAAAAATTTATTCTCTGGAAGGAAGAGTGATTCACCAGTTGGGTGGGTGTGAGTAAAATTCTTACCTGATCATTTTCCAGGTGTGGAAGAATACAAACTTTAAGGCTCTTTCTTTGGCAAGAATGAGCAGACTGACCCTAACATAACAAAGGCAGCGTAGTACTAATGTCAGAACATCTTTACAATATCTTAATATGCTTCCAATTGCATGATAATTTGCATCTGTGAATAATCAGGGGGACATAAAGTTCTATACAATCTGCATTCCGATAACTACATTTCCAGATCTTTCAGAAACTTACTTGAAATAAAGTTTATAACTCTTATCTTTCTGACAATCACTAGAGCTAGTAAAATTGTTTTACTGCTTGTTTTGGCAGTTCAAATCTCAGTTCTGGGTCATTCAAGTTGCCTGTGCTTTTGCTCACATTTGATTGATTTTGCAATAGTGGCGAATACAGGAATTAAAAAAAAAAAAAGCCCCCAAAGTGGACATACAAGGCATATCACATTACTAAATGATAACAAACAGATGACATTCAGAATATCTAATCGATAGCACTCTGTATTTCACTAGATCAAAAAATACAGTTCAAAACACCTGGATTCATTTTTAAAGTATAACAAAAAAAAACGAAGAAGAAGAAAGTTAATTACAGGCTCATGATATATCCCATAAGGAGAAATAAATCCAAACTTCTAAAATAGAGAATGCTAGCTAACTCAGTCTTGTGAAATGTGAAGTATCTCAGGACCAAGAGTTATTTGTTCCCTAACATGGAGCGCTACATGCAGTAAACCTGACCTGCGAGGACAATTGGGCCTCAGGGGAAGGAAAGTCATGGTCCAGAGACATGTCTTTGGCCCACCCCAAGAAAAAGTACCCAAAATGTTGGACTTATTTTAACTAAAGAATTGGGAAATAAAGCACATATGTAGAAAAGTAATACAATCTAAAGATGTGTTTAATAAATAAAGTGTCACCTGTGTGACTATGAACCATCAAGAAGCCAACCATTATCAGTACCCTAGGAGCTCCCATGTGTTCCTTCTCAGTCCCAATACCTCTCTGTCCCCTCAAAGGTCACCACTTTCCTGACTTTCCTGGTTGTTACCCTTTCGCTTTTCTTAATACTTTTGCTACCTAATTACATATCTCTAAACACTAGAAGGTATTAATGCCTGTTTCAGAGTTTTATATAAATGGACTCATATTGTACGTGTTCTTTTGTGTCTGGCTTCTATCACGTGACATCATGAAGTTGTATGTGGCTGAGATGTAATTATTTTCATGGCTGTATGATATTCCATTATATGCTCTACTGCAATTTATTTATACTTTTTGCTATTGATGGGGATGGAGGTTGTTTCTACAATCTGGAAATAATGTTGCTATGGATATTCTTGTACATGTTTCCTGGTGCACCAGTGCAGAAGAGTATATATATACTTAGGGGTAAGATTGTTGGATCATGGGTTAGGTATACATTTAATGCAACTAGATAATGTCAAAGTAATTGCATAAATTTACACTTCCACAGGGAGTGTGTGTGAGTTGTCATTGCTTCATATCATCACCCATATTTGCTATTATCAGACTTTTAATTTTTGCCAATTTGATGGGGGTATAGTGTTACAAGTTTAAATTTTATAATTTTTCTTATGAATCATATGTAATATTAGTTAAATCTAATTTTTATAAATAAAACAAACCAATAGAAAAAATAGAAAACACAGAGAACTATAGCTAATTTATTGACACCAGAGTAAGCATTAGATTAAATAAGGTGGTGTGGCAATCAGGTATTTTTCTTTCAACTGAACCCATTATTCCAACCCTATAATTTGGGGATAAAGCAAGAATAGAAATGGTATGCTTGACACCTTATAATTTGTGCCTATCTTAGAAAATGTAGTTAAATGATGATAAAAATAAATAAATGAATAGTCTGCCAAGACAAGTGTTAGATGTGATCTCCTCATTTATGTGGATTAGTTTCTTAACTCTTTATTGTTTTCCACTCATCTGTCAATTCCTGTGATGATTCCACACTGTTTTAACTATTAGAGTTTTGTGACTGTCTTGCTATCTAGAAGAGCATGATGTTTATCTTAGGTTTTGCTAAAATTAGAGTTATTTTCCCTTTCTGGACAATACTGCACTTTGATTCTTTTAAAAAATATAATGAGGTAGAATTTATATAACATTAAGACACAGACACTGATCAGAGAATTTCCACTCTCCCTTTATCTCTTATCAAGTAGAATGCCAGGTAATTCCCATATTTTTCCAGTTCTGCCTCCAACTCTCTGCTGAGTGTGAGATTCATCTATAGTCTGAGTCTGACCTACTCTGAACCCTGGAGCTGGCTCTCCCTTGATGGAGTAGACCACAGAAGGGTGCTTCACACTTATAGCCAAATTTCTGTAGGTATGACCTTGTTATTGAACTACAGAGAGTCTTCTCATCTATGAGCATTGCATGTATCTTCATTTACTCAAAAATTCTTATTTCTAACGATATCTTGAAAATTTCTTATAGGTACATTCTTAGGTATTTTGCATTTTTTGTGATATGTAAGCAAGGTCTTTCTTCAATTACATATTTATTATCTCTATTGTGTAAGAAAATTATTGATTTTTATTGCATCAATCCTTTGGGAGGGAGTTCATTAAAGAAAAACATACTGCTATAGACTGAATATTTGTGTCTTCCCCAAATTCATACGTTGAAACCTAATCCCCAGTGTGATGATGTTTGGAGGTGGGACCTTTGGGATGTGATTAGATCACCTATGGGAATGGAATTAGTGACCTTATAAAAGAGACCCCAGAGAGTTACCATGTCCCTTCTGCCATGTGAGGACACAGTGAAAATATGACTGTTAGGAACCAGGAAGCAGGCTCTCTCCAGACACAAAGTCTGCTGGTGCCTTGACTGTGGACTTCCCATCCTGAGACATAAATATTGTCTATAAGCCCCTTATTCTATGGAATTTTGTTATAGCAGCCCAAGCAAACTAACACACACACACACACACACACATAGAAAATTGCTTAAAATGTAAGTGGATAGCTCAGTAAATTTTCACAAACTCAACTTACCCCTTTAATCAACACCTAGATCAGAGGCAGAAGCTTCCTTTTTGTCACTTACACGCCCAGAGAGTAACCACTGTCCTGACTTCTAGCATCATAAAAGAACTTTTCCTGTTTAGAACTTAAATAAATGGACTCATTCAGTATTTTATATCTGACTTTTTTGTGTTCAACATGGTGTTGATAAGATTCATTTATATTGTTGCAAGTAGTTGCTGAACTAAACGTTATACAGTTTTCTCTCTTATAAATTTACCTCAATTTGTCCATTTTACTGTTGATAGGCATTTGAGTAGTCTCCAATTTAAGGCTATTTCAAGCAGTGCTACTATGAACATTTTTGTACATGTGAATATATGTATGCATTTCTGTTGGGGATATTCCTAGGCATGAAATGTCTGGATGATATGGTGTACATATATTCCATGTTCTATTAGTAGCTACTGCCAAACAGAGTTCCATAATGGTTGAACCAATTGACATTCCCACCAGCAATGTATGTATATTGACTTTTAATTCAAGTGATAGATAATGGCCCGTATTACAAACACCTGCTCCTATTAGTCTAATCAGAGCACCACTGGGAGAACTAATGGATGGCTGCTGGTTTTCGGTGGTATTTTTCTCCTCTCATATCCCAGGAAGTTGTGCAGCGCTCTGCTCACTTTCCAAGAATCCAGTATTTCTCCCATTGATATATCTGGCGAAAATGTAGTCAGTGACTCCCTGGGGAACCATTCTGCTCTCAAAGTTAAAAACTACTGTCCTAATCATGTCTTTCTCCTGCATGTCCCTCTATGCTGTTTCAGTGCTTTGAACAAAAGCTGGTCTGAATCCAAACACTATTATGAAAATCTTTACAAATCTAGCACAATTTGGGCAAAATTCTTCCAAATCTCTAGCAATCACAGTAAGGCAACATGCCTATGGTTCTTCAATTGATTTTCAATAGCTTTTCTGTATCTTTCAGGCTAGTATTAGAAAGTTTTCTTTTTAAAGTAATGATATCTCTGTTAAGGAAAGCTTTTCATTAGAGGTACCACAGAGTTATTAAAGACTTCTGAGGGGATAATGGCTGATCGAATGAAGCTACGCACAAAAACTCTATACATTTTCTTTATCTGAAGGATTTCTCTCTTCATAGTTTCCAAACTATGCATTTACATTGCCTTTATGAACAAGTGCCATTAAGTTGGTCTCTACCTGCAGTACCATTGAAAATAAACCATTGTAGTTTTCTATGATAAAATCATTAGAATCCTACTCATTTCTGAGCCTTACATTACTTGTCACCTTTCCAAGCTACCAGACAGAGGTACTCAAAATCTATTTTTATGTGAGCATACTCTATTACCCTCCCCTTGTCATGGATTTTTATTCCTTACTGTGATGCTTCTGTTTCTTTTCAGGGAAACTCAATATAGGGAGCCCAAATGTGTGGGTCCTATTATAGACTACACTGCCCAGTTGCAACTATGCCTTGCTTTTCTTTTCTGTAAAATAAAGGAAAACAAAGTCAGCCTCTCGTACTAAGGGGTTTAAATATCCGTTCCATCATCTTGTGATCTTGGATTTTCTCTCGACTAAGTTTCCAGGCAAGAGTCAGATAAGCTAATCAAACACATGGTGGATATTAGAATCCACAAACTGAATGATGATAAAGAGATGAGTCAGCCCTGTTGGGCTCATATAGGGATGTCTCATGAAGCAGGCAGATCCCAGAAAAATCATTAGAAGTAACCAAGGGGAAAGAAAATGGAATTGGACATTGTTCTGACATCATGTATTCTGCCCAAGGTTTACACATAACATTTCCTATAAGCAGTCTGTCATCGAGACCTTTTGAGCAACATATTGTTGACATTTGGGCCATGGCAACAATCAGGCACTTTGATTGTTGGCTGGCCAAATAAAATTGCAACACTCTGCAGTTATTTTATTCCAAGTCTGTTCATATGGGATAGGCATTAGCCTTATCCTCTTGAGCAGCACAAACATGAGAACCTAGCAGCATCTTCAATCTAGCACAATGCTTGGTACATAGTGGAAACTTAACAAATGTTTACTGAATAAATGAATGAATGAATGACACAGTGAGTTTGGTTCTCCCTGAAAGATTTTTTAGTCTTTTGTTTGCTTTTGAAGGACTGATTTCTTGCATAAGGATGGGAAGCTAAATTCAGAGTTTTCTGAGAGGTTTCCACTCTCCTAAGTGTTCAGTGCAAGACAGAAACCCCCCAACTCCCTTTCTGTCCAAATGGGATCAGAAGCAACAGTATCCCCCAGGGCTGGTCTGATGGAAGGAGCTCTGTTTAAAACTGTGGGAATTCTAGAGTCAGAAGAGTGGGTCAACCTCAGAGTTGGACGTGGAAGGAGCCTGTGGATTACTTTATATTAATCTAGAAAGAGGAACCAGAATAGATGCTCCAATCCCAGGGTCAGGAGAGGATGTGGGAGACCAGGGAAAAGATCAAGAAAAAACAGGGATCAGGAGATGAAAGAGTCAAGAAAGGGCAGAACTTGGCCAGTCAGTGGAGGTCATATGCCACTACTTAGGCTCTTTGTGTGCTTGTGCAGTGTGGTGTGGGAGAGACTTCCAGGCCTTGAAGCTGAGGACAGGGCAGACAGTCGGCATGTCCTGGGACCCTGTATTTGGTACTTGAATGGTGACCCTGGGCTCTGTCTATAGCTTCATGGACATGGGTTTGGTGAGCTTCTAGGTCTAAGAGCAAGACATGGAAAACAACCTGCCCCTAATTTCTTCATGAGGCTTAGGGGGAAGGACATGGGGTGAGTGTAAGTGGAAAAAAGAATGAAATGAGCACTTGGTGTCTAAGATGACTCAGCTTAATAACAAAGCCGATCGTTTTTCACTAAGCTTCAAAAACCAACATTTTTTATTTCTCAGAAGGAAAAGACAATGAAAACAACATATCCAGTGGTTTTCCTAAATTAATTCACTAGCTGGAAACTAATGACTCTGTCTCTGATGAATTCTGACTAATTCTCTATGGCTCAATTTCTTCCATGCAAATCTGCCCATCAAGCTACTATGAGCCCAACCAGAATATAATATAACATAATATTACACAATATAACAATATTACACAATATAACATAACAAAACATAACATAAAACATTACAATATAACATAACCTAAAACATAACAACATAATATAACAACAGAATTGGGGGAGAATTCCAGTGACTATTTAGTAGAAGTGCAATCAGAAAATAGTCATGAATGTTCATGAGGACTCATCTTATGGAAAAAAAGAAAATCCCTCAAGAATTAGCAAGAAATAGCTAGCTACCCTTTTCTCTTCCTGTGGAGAAGAATCCTGGCATGGACCATGCAAGGACTCAAGTGCTGGCCTTCTGTCCCCTGTGTGCCCTGCACCCTCTCTCCAGTCTCTGTGGGCAGCACACCCAGCCCTGACAGTATCTCTAGCCCCTTCAGGCGGCACCCTCCTCTGGGGCCCTGGGATCTTGGGGGCCATATGCTAGGAATCAGTATCCGTTTACCAGCTCTCTCTAGGGGGAGAACAGCCTCCAGTTTCCATCTTCTGCCTTGCTCCTCGTGGCACCGGAGCCAAGCAAACTCACGAACCTGTCTAGCCGTGTCTGACTCTGAATTTCTCTGGCTCTCGAACGCGTGAACAGGACAAGAAGCTCCGTTTGTTTAGTTGATAAACGTCCTTGACTGCGCTGTGCCTTGCTAATTTCCAGGTTGGTAATGCTACACTTGGCAGACACACTTTCCCCCCCAGACCTGTTCTTTTTCTTCTTTTCTTTGTGTTGAGGGTATGTACTGGCTTTGTGAAATCCCTGTAGCAAGTTGTGAATGATGTATGAAGTGAAAAGTCTTTACTCAGGGCACAGTGGGAAGACAGAAAGCTCTGCGCAGTCACTGCTGGGCTGAGTTTTTGACTGTGTGCTGGAGTCAGACATCCCGCATTCACCCTATATCGCCTCAGAATCCCAGGAGCTCTTGACCAAGTGGCAAGGGATACAGTCCTTCAAAAAGACAGAGAGATGAATTTATTGACCTCTAAAAGTCCTTCTTGGCTTTGTGTTTCTGCATTCACTACAGGTAGGGTTCCTCCCCCCCCCCATAATTTTAACAAAGGAACAAGAATAGGAATCCCAAGTCTGAGTCCAGAGTGTAGAAAATTAACCCATTCCGTGGTCCATGATATGGGGAGATGGGGAAGGAAGTTGGCAATTGTCAACACTCTCCAGCGACATGAGAGAGAATATTGTTATGCCCTGAGGAGACAGGAAGAGAGCTAGCCTTATGATTTATGCAATATTTTCCTTTCAAGCAACCAGAGCTCTTTGAGAATTGTCATAGTTTTCCTGTGAGCTGAGTGTCACATTGGTGCATGATCTAAAATTCTCTAACTAGATGCTTAACATCCAATAAATATCTTATGCAACCAATCTGACATTATTCAGTGTCAATTTATGGATTCATAGATTGACTGTGGTTCAGGTGCTGCAAGGATGTGGGACACACACCCAGGGGAGAGGGGAGCTGAATAATTAGGTACTGGCTAATTATTGCTAATAGTAATTTCCTCAGAAATGAACAGGCAGGGTGAGAAGAGCCATTCTGGTTGCCAGGAATGGAAGCAAAATGGACAGTCCCCCCACTCAGCCTGTTACTCATTTCTTTCTCCCAACAGGAGGCCCAGAATCTCCAAGCCTTGAATCTTCTCTTTTGGGTGGGGGGAGGAAAAGTACTAAGATATCCTTAAGTGTTAAGCAATATTCAAAGGTGAACAAGATGTAGATCATGCTGCTCCTTAATGAAACTTAGGGCAATAATGAATGATTAAGCGATAACTAGTTTCATTTTTATGCGTGGTATTTTGTTTTCTATGACTACTCTCCCACTCCTCCCCCAACCTCACGCACCCAGTCCAATGAGAGTTGACTATTTGCCTCTCTCGTCTTACAGGATGAGCAATTATTATCCAAGCTGATAGACCAACATTCCAACAGAATCACTGACTTTCCAAGTTTCCCAGACTATTCGGTCATTTATAGTTAGGTTTTAGACATTCCATTTAAAGTCAGACTATCTTTAGGTACATGACCGAAGAAAGAACAAGCCCATGGCCTGCCATAGTCTCAGCCTTCTACTTGAATTACCACCTCCTGTACCCTCATTCACAACAAGGGAGACCCACGAGGAAGCAAGAGGCCTTAAATAAAGCTAGATCAAGAAACAGTGGGTCCTTTAATCCTGAGGAGATGAAAGCAGAGGCATAACAATGGTTTTTAAGGACAAGAAAAGAGATTCCAGAGAGTATGAGGAGCAGCTGTGTTGAAATCATTCTGGAAAGATTTGTGTAAGTCAGTATAAATCATGTACTCTTACCAGAGCTTGCTTTTGATATGGAGAGGTTTCGTTTTCTTCCTTGGATCAGTGATTTTGGGTTACTTAAAATAACAGAAAGTTCTTGAAAGGAGAATACCTTGTAGAATAGTGGGGGTAGAACTTTTGAGGGCTGTGAGGGATATTGCTGCTCCTTGTTGGCTGTGGGTGAGAACAGAGAACAGATATTACTTATAGCTCCAAACTTGAGTCTATCTTGGAAAATAGGTACTCTCTATTCATGTGTGATTTTCTGTGTTGAGTGTAATGATATTACGACATTTCAGGTTCCCATCTCATAATTTTTCCCGGCCATTTGCCCACACCTCCTTTCCAAATGAAACTTGGGACCTACAAGCTTCTTGCATATGTCTCTGAATTTCTGTTTCGATTTTCTCCTATCTCTTTTGATGACTATTAGATGCTCATTTACCTATCCACTGCCAACATTCCAGCTATCAAATTCATAAACCAAAATGCTGAAAGGAGGAGTGGGTGATAGTAGAGGGACCTGGCACTTAGGTTAAAACAATCCATTTTATCACCAACGGGTAGATCCAACCTTAGGTCTCCTGTATGCCTAAGAATATATTTTCCTACTGAGACTTTTCTCTTATTTTAAGTAGCCTGAAATTAACTGGTCCAAGAAATAAAATGAGACGTCTCTGCATCAAAAGCAAGAGCCTTAAGCAAAGGTGGTAATGAACCCTGAGACGCTTAGGTCTGTCTGAACTCAGAATTCATCAGGGTTCTATCACTCAGCACATCGTGAAGATCCGAATTGGATTTAACCAAAAAAAAAAAAAAAAAAATTCACTCTGGGCTCTAGGTCCATTAGGAACATATTAAACTGTTAAGATACAAAACATTTTTCTTTCTTGTGGTGAAGATCAAACAGAATCCCAAATGCAAATTTACCCCATCTCTTCACCAATAGATCATTTCCAACAATGAGACACGCGTAAGGAAGCAGTTGAAAGCATCCCAGCCTCAGGAAGAGTCACGTCTTGATAGCGGGGATAGGCCTGTCATAAATGTCACTGCTTGGGCTCCTTAGTGACAGCCCAGGCAACGGCTTTCACATTGTTTTCTAGCATCATTCTCAGAACATCCAGCTCAGGAACCACATCCTCAGACAGCGCTGCTTGACCGAGGCACAGCAGCAGCCACGGCCGGGCCCAGGACACGGGAGGCTGCCGAGGCTCGCCCAAGCTTTGCACCAGCCCTCAGCGATTTCCTACAGGTGTTTACTTCCGTGCATGGCATATAGAACATTAAAAGGGTTTTGAAAAATCCCTGTTTTTTAACTTCTGAAGGATTATTAACTTCAAAGTCTGAAGAAATGTCGCCCTTCTATCTTTGGAAATGCCAGGAGCCTTTGCATATCCCTGCCACAGTCCCAAGCAACCCCCAGCGGAGAGGAGCGATTACTGCCTCGGTGGCGAGAGGATGGCTTTTGATCTCTTAACATATTGGAAATTACTTAAAGGTAAGCCATCTGCTAGCCGAGGAACAAAAACAGATTACATCACACCCTGCTAGAAAAATTGTGTTAAATCCTGTATTTCAAGGCTTTTTAATAATTCTATATTAAGTCAGCTAATAGGATTAGGTACACGTTTTCTTTAGGCTTATTTCCTCAACTATTAAGAAAAAAAAAAACTTTTTGTGTGTGTTTGACGATCTGCAAAATTCAAGAGTATTCCACTGTGAATAATAAGGGTTCTTTCAAGAGGAAGCGTTTCTTCAGATCACCACTGCTCTCCAAAGAGATGTGCAGCAGAAGTGGCTTTCCAGAGCTGTTGGCAGGGGAGGGAAGCCAGTGCACTTCTGTTATCTCTAATATGATTTATTGCCCGTGCATTACAAACCTGCCCACAAGAGCCTCCTACTTTCATCATTCTCCTTCAACGGGCCAGAGGTGGGACCCAGGCAGGTAGGGGAGGTGAGAATGCCTCATCCCCTCCAAAATCACAATGAATGGTAACCATGGTGACAGTTTACCCTGAGGTAGATGTGGTACAAATATTGGGGAATGATAAAGTGGATGAGACTGATTAATAAGAGCTTAAAATATCTGCAAGACTGGGGAGTCCCAGCCTTGAGAAAGCTTGCATCCTAAAATTATCCCATGCCCAAACTAAATATACCTCACTTGATGACATACAGGGAATGAAAAAGAAGGGCCTTCTTTATTCTTTGCCCCTTCTTTCACTACTTTGTTTAGTGTTGTTTTACAATTCCAGAGCATTAAATACACACATGATATAAATGAACCTGCACTCATGGCTTCTCAATCTTTTATAAGAGGTTCATGTACTCATTCTGAGATACTGACTGTTGAATAAAGTTTTAGCAGTAATAGCAACAAACACTCTTATGTCTCAGTGGTCCTGAGATAAAATAATTCATGTCTTGGTGACAAGAGAGGGTTACAATAACCCTTGTGAGCCAAACAAAATGCAAGATGCAACATATTTAAAAACCAACACTATGTGTTGCATATTAAAGGCACTTGAGAAGTTTTTGTTGAATTGTACCTCCAAGAGATTATTAGAAATGATTTGTCATAATTTTGCCTTAGTTATTGAATAATACAGGATAAAATGAACTTAATTTTGCTATTGCACAAATGAGAAAGGAAACCATAAAATCAGTAGCCCAAACACTTAGTTGTTGCATGTTATATCTTGATGCAAATGGTTCAAGCTTTCTTTGTATGCTCTTTACAAACGTAAGTTCAATTAATAATAAATCTAATAAGTCTACCATATATTAAGGTACTTTATTTGTTAGCACTTTGAAAAACACTGCCTCTAATAATCACAGCATTAAAAAAATTAAAGTATAGTTGACATACAATATTATATTAGTTTCAGGTGTACAGCATAGTGATTTTACAATGAAGTGATCATCACCTCAATTCTAGTGACCTTCAATCATTGTATAAAGTTATGATTATCTCACTACATTTTTGAGAGATGGATATTATCATTTTCTGTTTACTGAGAAAAACTGAAGTTCAAGTAGTTTAAAAGCACCTGAAGCAAGGGGAATAGTGAGGATTCACACTAGGGTTTGATACCAAAGTCTATGTCATTTTTGCCCCACCTGGCTGCCCCCATGGTGGAGGCCAAGAGCTCAGGTGTAGTCTCGCTCTTCACTCAGGGACTTGGCTCAGCTCACTTTGTGTCAAATCTTTGAGTTAATGGGCAGAAAAATGCCATTTCCTTTAAGACACACTGAATTCAGGCAGGGGATCTCACATTATTCTCCTTCAGACCAGACCCCATTGTGCTTCTCCAGGACTGTGATGTTCCTTCCATTAGTTAGTTTGACATTAGCCTAAATGAAATACTGGAAGTTTTTCCCCAGGACACAGAATTTCACTAGCCATCAACTTTTAGTTCTCAAGTTCATGTTTTTCTCTCTCATTAAAAAAAAAAAGATTAGCTAACTTGTTTGCAAGCAAATCCTAATGTAGCACAAAACAATTGTCCAAATGAAACCAGCAGTAAGGGAAACTCAGGAATCATGCATTACTGATTATTGAAATGGGAAAACTTATATGTGATAATGTAACCATATTGTCTGCTTGTTGAATTATTTTCAGGGAAGAAGGGTTGGGTACCTAATAGTACTCAGATAAGCAGCTGTTGAATATATATGTTAGCATTTGTATTAGTTACAGTAGTACTAGCTGTTGTAATAAATGAACCCCCAAATGTTAGTGTCTTAACTGTATTTCTTGCTCATATAATACAATGAGGGGTTCCCGGGAGGGTGGCCTTCCATGTAGTCATTTAGGCTTACAGGTGTTTTCCATGTTATGGCTCAGCTATCTTTAACATGTGGCTTTAGGGTCACTAGGCTCATCTGCATTAAAATGGGGAAAGGGGAAGGAGCATGGTGAAAACTCCTGGGAGATGTCTATGGATCAGAGGGGGATTGGTGCCCATCACCTCCAAATACTTCCCATCGGCTAACACTCAGTCATATGGCCATATCTAACTGCAAAGGAGGCTAGTAGGAGTCTAATTATGTAGTAACTAACCATGTAGTCAGGAAGAAGGAAAATAGGCTTGATGATAAACCGGCCATCTCATCTATGGTAGTCCATGAAAGTCCATAAAGAGAGCCTTGACTCCCAGGTGATCTGAACTGAGAATTACCTTGAGAATCAAAATGTTGGTCTATAAATTTTATCCAGATTGACCTAGACCACCATTTGTATGACTAAAAATCAGAGGAATTACCATAAGCATAATGGTAATCAGAGGAATTACCATAAGCATAATGCCATTCTGATCAGAGGAATTACCATAAGCATAATGCCATTCTGATTTAATGAGTACTACTACAGCCTGAGAACTCCTTTCAGCAATGCATTTATTTCTGTATTTTTTCTTATTTTTCTCAGCTCTCGCATCTAATACAACTCTAGCACCTAGAACTCATTCAACACATGTGTGTTCAATGAATGAATAGCCTTCTAGAGTTGACTGTGCATCTTTTGTATCACTTGATAGAGATTATGGCCCAAATATCATAATGAATCAACTGTATTTTTGTTACTATTATTGACTCAACCATGATCTATGGCAGCAGCCTTAGTCATATTTACTCACCACTCTAAAATGTGCATTGGTTGTTCTCTACAACACACCTGGTAACATGAAGGATTTTATTAGTTTGCCTTTGCTTATGGGAGTGAATGGGCAGCCACGCTGTACAATGGAAAAAACAGAGAGGAGCCTTCTTGGATGATTTACTATTTCATTCTTCCCTTTAGGCAAGATATTTATTCCCTCTGAGCCTCAGTTTCCTCATGTAGAAAGTGTGAATAACACCTACCTTCCAGAGTTGTAGGTACAGCAATTTATAATCAAAGAACCAGAATATAGTAGGCACTGAATAAATGGCAGTCACTGTCATCATTAATAACAGTGATTGATTATTTGTAATGTTAGCATTTAAGCTTATAAACATCACATAGTTTTGTTTCCCATTAGGTGTGTTATCTAAGAAAGCCTAACGTCCACAGGCAACACCATAACAGAATCCTATGTAGAGCACAAGTTTTTCCAGACTCTTGCTGTCAGCTGAGTCGCTACGGAGCAAATATAACCCTGGGGACAGATGACCATCCAGCAGAAGCCATAACAGCTAAAAGCTCGAGCTGCCTCTTTCACTTCGGATTTGCATTAGATTGAGTCCGCCTGCTTTCAGCTTCTACAAGGGTAAACAGCCAGCAAACCAACGAAGCTCTTATGACTCAGGTTCACAGGGCCTTATTACAGGATCTTATCTATTTCAATACCTACCAGTAGGTGTGAAATATTAGAATGGATATTGGGAATCCACTGCTGTCTCGAATTAGAAACCTTGGTTCAGAAATGATTTATCTTTATATCAACATAGCAGAAACCTTTCTTTTCTCTCTTTACTGATGCAGAACATTCTAAAAGACAGGAGTGGCCGTCAGCTAATACAGATCAATTTCCATTGGGTTTTAGTCAGTATTTAATTACTGTTGACTTCTTTAACCTTTCTCACTTCCTTTATGGATTTTATTTCTTTCCCCTCAACTGCCATTTAGGTTATTGGTGACATAATCAAACTAAAATTATATGATAAGGTTTCAATTTTTTCTCTCATGTTTCTTATTGTGCTGAATTTATTTAGAAACGAATTATTTCCTGAAGGCAAAAAATTTTAATGAGCTGACTTTTTCCTTTATCTCTATATGCACTTCTTAGATCTTGATTTGTTAAAGAGCATTCTCTGATTTCCTCCATAACACGTTTCAGATGGAACCCTGCCATTTCCTTTGACATCCCTACAATATTTACTTCTATAGAAGTGCTCTGTATCCTAAATTACATATTACAAAGAAAACTAAGCCTTAAAGTGAAAACCAACTACTACTAGTACAAAGGTGGTTATCAGTGATACAAGAGAAGAAATTGCCTTTTTGTGTGTGTGTATTTTTATTATCACTGATCTAAAATATAGAGGAAAGAGCTTGAATTTTAGAGTGAGATGAGACACTTCCTGAGCAAAATCCTGGCTCTGCTACTCATAAACTATATATCCTTTGGCAAGATCCTGGACTTATTTGAACCTGTCTCCTTATGTGGAAAATAGAAATAATTATTCTACCTCTCAAGATCATCATGATGATTAAGTAACATGAAATATGTAAAGTGCTGGCATATACATTCTTTCCCAGCGAGTGAGTACATTTGAACCTACCAGTGGGACAGCAGCCTGAGTTTGGATTATCCTGAAAGGGGAGCCTGAGGCAAAGGCTTCTGTGCTGCTACTTTCCCAGCTCCCAGGGAGCTGCAGGGAGCGGTGAGGGGAGTGAAGCAGGGAAGGAGGGAGAGCCAATGTGAGCGTGCTTACCCAGCAGAGCTGCCACGAAGGTAACCTTCCTGGTCCTGTGCATCTTCCTCCCTGGCTGTATTCTGTAACAGTCGATCTAGCTCCACACAGTTATCAGGGTGGGTTACAATGGCCTATACACTAACTCCCCTCTCTGCCTGCCAGTGAACTCCACCGGCCTGAAGAGTTCACAACGTGGTAGTAGAAGGTTCAAGTTCAGTGGAACCCTTTCTGTGCACCTGGTTGAAGCGCCCCCCCCCCCCCCACTGCAAAGTGGAAACCCAGACTGTACTTTCGTGGGGACAGAAAGTGCAAATTTCACATGCGAGTTTCTGTCCCTACAATGAGACTGTAAGCTTCCTTCGATCCTTCCTCCTTGTGGGCATTGAGAAGAACACATTCTCATACCTAGTACCAGAGGCCCTTTAAATCCACTCGCAGCAAAGATAACACATCTGGCGTAGCAGATGTGATTTGGGCTGCTAGTTAAATTTATACCAGTTCTACATCATTCATCGTGATCCCTCAGGATTTTTCAGAACCAGACAGGTAAAATGAACCAAGGATCTGATGGAGATCACCACATTTGTGTCGTGTCACCCACTGGTCAAATTTCCATCCCATGTGGGTGCTAACTCCGTTGCATTTCCAGATTGTATTTTCATGGGTGCCTAGCAGGGCCCTGTGCCATTTTAAACTTCTGTATTAACATTGGGACCTGCTGGCAGAAGGTGCAAAGTCGGGGCATAGAGCATATCACAAGGTGAGCCTGGGTGAATATTACTAGAAACCATGCAGAAGTAGTTACCACAGCAGTGGCTGGAGTTAGAGAGAAGTCACACAGAAAGTATTAGAAATAGTGCATGTCAGGTGTCTGATACAATGGTGATTACAGCTTCATGAGGTAAGAAATCACTTAGCCTTACAGAAATACTCCATATTTCTGTCACCTTAAACCAACAAGTAACACTGTTAAAGAAAAAATACTGAAAGGTTAAAGGCCTATGAGCTCACTTACTTTTCCCTCCAAAATGAATCTGGTTATGGGGTATAGTATAGGATGGCTTATTTTATTTTTACATCAGGGCAGTTGCTGTTCGTTCCACATGAAAATAGCTAAAACTTAGAAAGGCTGTGCATTTTACAGCTAATATAGCAAGTAAGTAGCAAATCTGGAGCTATAATAAAGCGTTTTATTCCCATGCACCATGTGGCCAATTCACCTTTTCTTCCCCTCCAGAAATGCTCTTTCTCATGACTTTTACCTTTGTAAACATGCTACCATGGGACACTCATACATCACAATGAGTCTAGAAGCTAGACCGCCAAGATAGGTTGACTTTAAAACATTTTCTGTGGTGTTCTACCTTAAATTCTATCTTTCTAAGTTTGTGTTTGCTTACTGTTCTCAGGGTAGAAGAGACCTGAGTGGGGAGGTAACAATAAGGGCGATCCAAGCAAAATGGCAGCAACGGTCAACCAAGTCTGTCCTGTTCTGCAATTTCCATTCAGCCCTTCCCTTCTGAGCACTGCAGGTATGACTCCAAAGTCTTCTTCAAGAAAGGACCGTGCCATCAATCCCCGTGTTTCCCTCAGCCTCCAGGTAGCCGCCCAGTCACAGCAGCTGCCTCATATAACTTTGTTGAAGGAATACATAAAAAGTCCCTCCCCAAGCACATGAGCCAGCATCCCCTTTCCCCCCTCAGGGGTAAGGCTAGCTTTGCAGATCATATATTTCATAAAATGTCCCTTGCTCAATGAAGCAATCTTTGAATGAGGAGAGTCACCTCAGACATTAGGAGGACAATTAGGGAAGACTTTGTAGGAGAGGATTATTATAAAATCCCCTTGTGGGTTTCACGACATCTCAAGCCTCTCTTTAAAATATTGAGTACACACAATGGCTGAGGAAAGGGAAACAGCCAATTGGCTTTTTTCTAACAGCCCTGATAGTTTTGTGGCAGCACTAAAGGTGGTCTCTGAAGGGACCATGTAGTTGACCTTTGGGCTTGGGAACCTGAGACCAGTGTCACTAGCCAGTGCTTTCCTGAGTGACTTGCACCATTTTTGTGACACCCATCTCCTTGGTGGTTAATGAACCCCAGGAGTGGGGGCTGCTAAATACGCTCCACAGTTCACCTCCCCTTGCCTCCTGCGTCTGCCTCAGCAAATAGTGCCAAGCAGGAGAGCAGGAGTCTGGACTTGTTCCAAGGTTGAGTCACGATGAGACCCTGCTTTCGCCAGAACCTCTGCTGCCATTGTTGTTTTCATTTTCTTCCTAGGTATTTTCCAAGGCTTCCAACTAGCAAAGAAGAACACTCAAAACTGGTGGGAACCATCTATTTTTCCTAATTCATTCTGAGTTTTTGAAAGTTTTAGCACGAGTCGTAAACCAAAGCAAGGTGAACTGGTACAGGCTGAAGGTCAAAGTGATGGGATCTGGAACCTGACTGCCTGGGTTCAAATTCAGTTTCTGTCACTTACTGGTTGCATGACGCTGGGCTCATTACCGAGCCCCTCCAAGCCTTAATGCCCTTATCTATAAAATGCAGATAGAAGTATGATACACCTAATAGCCATTGTAAAAAAAATAAATAGATGAATACAGGTAAAAATGTTGATCTCTTGTGAAAAGGGAGGCCAACATTTCTTTAAGACCTTTAGGTACTGTTTAGCACACATCCCAGAGGGGATTTAAGTGAATATTCCTTTCTTCATGTTTTCTCAAAGGATCAGTCCTTCTTTTGGGCAAGTTCCAGACTCCAGCTCGGAAACTTTATTGAGATTGACTCACCGCCTCTCCATCTTGAATTGGCACTGTGTGCAGTCCAGTCACTGTAGGCTCTCACTGCAGTGTGAATTATTTCCAAAGAAGAAAGCAGCAAGAAGACCAGGTCACCATAGCTCAGCAGAGTAGTATTTAGCAACAGTCCTCAGTAACGCTGTTTCTAAAGCAGCCTGTGTAAAGGACTTCACCTTTTGAACCAATGTAACCATAAGGCTTTGGGTTGCATCTCTCCTGCAGTCAACCTGTATGATCACTGAATCATACCCATAACAATCTGGTATGCTTAAAACATATGCAAGTTCAGATTTATACATAAACAGTGAAATAAAATACTTCTAGATATGTATGTACATGTATGGCACATATGCATATATTATATGCCTTTTTATAGAGAGAGAGTTTTGGTCTTATAGTTGGCTTGCAGCCAGTTCTTATCTACCTTTTGGTCTTATAATTAAACAATTAAGTGTCATTTCTGATAATTACACATTGCAACAAAGTGGTAAGGTAGGCATTAACTCATTTGAGAAATATGTTCTGTTTTAGAGCCAGCACAACACAGTAGCCAAAGTCCGGAGAACATCAGTGCTTGGTGAATGGCTCAGTGTTAGCATCAGACAGATGACAGATTACTCTCCGGTTACTGTGCCAGAAATGGGAAAGGTCCCACAATCAACCCCAACCACTGAGGCACAATGGCTCCCTCAGGAATATTATCACCACTCTGCTAGTTTCACTTACAAGTAGTTCAGGAGATGCCAATTCCTGTGCCACTCTTGAAGATTAGGGGGAGGGTGTGCATTTGCCCAGTCTTCCACACATATTAAAAAGGATTCTTCATTTATCTTAAACCCTGTCATGCAGAATATTAAGACTGTCAGGCTTAAATTAGAGGAAGGAAAATCCTTGTCTGCTCATCCTACACTGAGCTTAAAGATATTTCACAAATCTCAGTTTTGGAGCTTGAGAAGTTCAGGGCTGCACTCCCCATATGGCTCCCAAGAGGAGAGGAAGTGAGGGGATTTGAAGCAGCAACACTCTACCCCAACCTACCTGGCCAGTTCTTTCTCTGTTATGTGCTGACCCAGCCATGCCTGCATCTGTGACTGATCAGGGCTGGATGCCTTCAGTGCAGGTCAGGAGACAGAATAGAGAGACTGAAAACATCTAAGCAAGACCGTGCCCCAAATGGCCATCTAGAAGACACAGAAATTTTCACATTCCTTACTTTAATGTGTAAAGTCATAGAAAGCCTATAGAAAAATTATAATAGTTGCTGCTGCTATTGATGAATAACAATATAATAATAATAGCTTTTTGTTTGGGCCATTTTCTCTACTACAATGCTTAGGTATTGTGGTTTGACTTTAAGTCACATACTCTATATTGCCCATGTAACCTAATCATGTGCTGGTGTATTAAATTTCTTGCTGGTTACCTATAAGATCTTGAAGAAAATGAACACAGGATGCTAGTTTTGCTAAGACCTGGCAAGGGTTTTAGTAAAGGTGCTGGGGTGACATTATTGAGAGGAACTGTTTAGAGGGCTCTGACACTGATCAGATGCTACCATGAGGTTACTACTATTGGCCATTCAGGAACAAATGGCAAGAGACTACCCAAGAAATAAGATATAAAGGTGAAAAATCTCCACAGGCAAAAATCACCTGGGTTGCAGCTTTGCGTTCTACTAGTATTGAGGTTCAATCTGAAGCCCTAGGCCAAGCCTGGATGGGAAGAAGAAGAGTGCTGAGACAATAACTCTTTCTATTAATTCTAGTAGTTTGGTAATAGTAGATAGGTTTGTTTTATGAAACAATTTGATAAATTAGGGAAAATATTCTAAGGGTACAAAGAATCCCTTAGGGGCATCTATAAAGTCACTGTCACTGAGAGCCACAGCTACTGGGGAACTTGTGTTACATCTCTATGGTAGTTAGGCTGGGAAAAGAGCTTGAGGAAAACTTGGGAGAAATTTTGAATATGCAGAATTCTTAAACATGAGTTTTAGTCTCTAAAAACCATCATGTTTTCTACATCATTGTTTCTATTCAAAATCAAAAGGGTTGTAGGTGCCATGCTTCATGTGACCTTGTCTATGACCACCATCAATACCAGCTGACAGAAACTGCAGAGTCCAATATGGCTGGCCATGGGCTGGTGGCCAATTAAACACTGTAAAACTCATGGTCTTTGCCCTTCCCTGTCAACAATAATAGAACCCAGAGCAGGAAGACATCTGTCTTTCTCTAGTGTGAAACTGGAGCTTTGGGGGAAGGATTTCTCTTACCTGTCTCTCTAGAAAGATCTCAGGAATAGGGCTGTGGTGGAAACAGGTAAGAAACAGAGCAGGGGTGTTGGGGTCTGCAGAGTGCATGAAAATTTCTACTTGATACCCAGCCAGTGTGGCTCAGCAGTTGAGCATCGACCTAGGATCCAGGAGATCTCAGTTTGATTCCCGGTCAGGGCACATGCCCGGGTTGTGGGCTCGATCCCCAGTGTGGGCCATGCAGGAGGCAGCTGATGAATGACAACTCTCTCATCATTGATGTTTCTCTTTCTCTCTCCCCCTCTCCCTTCCTCTCTCTGAAATCAATAAAGATATATTTTAAAAAAAGAAAATTTCTACTTGACCCTTTGTTTACAGACAGAGGTAATTTGGTTTGAGATAACCCGAATTTTTAAAATATCTTTCTGGAGCCAAAGCATGTCACATATCAAATATGAAATCATAAGATTGGATCTCTCTCTCTCCTATTATGTAAATGGATATACCTGGAGTTTTGATTTTCAACAAGCAATTCCCATCATCATTCAGAAAAAATTTAAAGCTGACTGGCTGCACAAGGGAAAGGAGAAGGGGAAGTTGGTGACCGGACAGACAAGTGTGAAGGGGACAACCCCTGCTGTAAGTTCACAGTCTATAGAGCCACAGGTTAATAGGCCCATTGTGATAACAAAGGTTTAACCTCTTTTGAATCAAGTCGGACCAAGAGACTACTCAATTGCTTCATTCTCCATTTAAATTCAAAGCAATTAAGCCAGGTATTTGAAAGTCTGTTTTTTAAGCACTGATTTTTAATGTCCAACTGGCATTTTCATTGTGATATAACATTCCGCGCTTCGAAATGGCTTCAGGAATCCATTGTTTCGCCTTCTTGGTAGGTTAGCAGTTTGGGGCAGGGCTGAAAGGATGGCGGCCACTCTGTTTCCCTTTAATTCTATCCTGTACCAGAGATATCATATGGAGACAGTTATTTAACATGATTCTAGTCTCAACCACCGTGCAAGATTTTCCTCAGCAGGTTCAAGTGGGGAGGCTATAGGGTAGTTCACCAGGAGTCCTGGGCTCACAGCTTTTTCCAGATGGGCCTTACCTTCCATAAAATGAGACAGGATTAGCTTCCCTGTGGTCCCTTTACAACTCTGCAACTCTGATTTTCAACTCCGTTAATATTTTCTAAAACATGAAGTGCTTAGGAATTATTGTAGTATATTCCCTTAAAACTCTATCATACCACTTCTTAAGATACTCAAAACATAGTCTCTGCCAGGTAAAAAGACAGGTAAGGCTAACCACATAACCCCATTTCAAAGAGTAAAAACGAGCCAGAAAATTTTTCCATGTGACAGAAAAATAAAAGAAGGAGGCAGACGAAACTGGTGAGTAACTCAGGGTTAGTCCTGGGCAAATCTGAACTTGGGCAAGTTCACCTTTGGCCTCTACTCAGATACCACTTCCTGATTGTTCTTTGTTTCTACAAAAAGGTTATTGTCCTTTGTTATAGCAGTATTTAAAACACAAAACAAAAATGAAAAACCACCTCCCAGGGACATTGTATTCAAATAGAGCCTAGAAAGTGGAAAAATCTTCATGCTCCTAAGGTGGAATCTGAGGAAAGAGGTACTTTGAGCAGAGTCTGGCCCGCTAACCACTGCACAGGCTACCGCACTCTGCCTTCACGTCTTAATTTGTCTTCATGAAAAAAATTTAAAAACAGTGATTGGAAATGAACAGAAAATAAAACTCTTCCCTTCCCTGCCTTTCACAGTCTCCTGGGTTGGCAACTCCCTTTTCTCAGAAGCCTCGATGATAAGGCAACGAATGCTGCACTCAGGCTTTTCTCTGTTTGTCATGCTTTCTGCCCCACCCCAAAATTCTCACAAGGTTTTCAGATTCTCTTTAACTGACTGCTTCTCTAAGGAGAAGCTGTGCCCGATGGTAACTTAAGATACGCTCTATCATCTGACCAGTGAAAATACTATAAACTTCATTAATCTACTTTATTGGTTTTTTAAAGAGAGAAGAAGGGGGAGAGAAAGAGAGAGAAATATCGATTTGTTGTTCCAGTTACTTGTGCATTCATTGGTTGATTCTTGTATGTGCCCTGACCAGGGATCGAACCCCCAACCTTGGGGTGTGGGGACAACATTCTAACCAGCGGAGCCACCTGGCCATGGCTTCAGTAATGTACTTCTAACTGCCCTTTCTGTTTATAGGGAGCATCAAAGCTCTGGGAAATAAACTACAAATAGCCCCACAATAGTAGCAGGATGGCACTTCAAAAGAAGGCATTAAAGAAAGCTCACTAACAGTGATAATTTTTCCTAATGATTCTGGGAGGATAATTAAGTTGTTTATCACCTTTGATGCTTATAACCCTAACACAGGTGTTCCCTGGAAACCAATTAAAAATACTTACAGCTGATAAAGAGTATCTCTTAGCTCAACAAATTTACCAATAATTCCAATCTCATTTGGAAAAGAATCTTGTCAGGTCTTTTAACACTAAAAGGCAACTTTCACACCCATGTACACTTCAGTGCCCCTAGTGATACGCATACACAGGTATTTACTCAGCTCCCTTGATCTCAGTAGTAGCGTCCTCCAGAAAGCTTTCCTTGGTTATTGAACGACAAATCTAGTTTCAAAGTATGAACTGTGCTCAGTAGGTTGGGATGTCCTTTGAAAGCTAGGATCTCGCGGCTGATACCTTTGCCTAATTGTCAGGAAATAGTGGTGCCTTGAATATGTTGCCCTCAGTTTGTAACTTGCAGTGACCACCATGCTGATCATTTTTAGTTTCTTCAAGGACTCATGGAAAAGGGAAACGATTCCTTGTGAAAGCCCCAGGTGGTAACAGGTGGCTTATGTGGCAGACTCATAGAAAGTGGGCTCTCAGTGAACAGTCTGGTCAAGACCCAATTGTTTCCTTATATACTGAGCAGTTGGTACACACACCAAGGCCCATCCAGATGCATTGACTGTTATGCTGGAATCTGTCTGTATCAGGCCTATTCAACCTGCTGAAAGTTCATTGAAAAAGTTTCTGATTCTTGTGTCCGAAGGCTCGCTAGTTCCCTTGCGGGCATGTTTGGTTGATGGGTGGATTGGTTTTCAGTCCTTTCATCTGCTTCGGCCTCACTCTGATCCACTCCTTCATGCCTTTAGAGTTATGGTAAATTCTCAGAGCACTTTATTTCTCAATAGTCACTCCCTCTTTAGTTGGTGCAAGAAGTGTGACTTTGGATTCAGGCACTCCTAGGTCTGCCACTAAATGGCTGTGTGGCTTTGGCCATTTCCTTCTCTCTGAACATTCATTTCTTCATTCTCTTACTTGGAGGGAGATAATTAAACCACATGATGTGTGAAGAGCCTTTCAGCCCTAAATTTTATACCATGTTTTTGGCAGATGGCTGATTTTCACATGAAACATTATTTCTTGCTACACTCTTTTAAACTAGTTATTTTGTAATCAGTTTCTCATTTAGCCCTTTGACTGCATAGCTGCATTTAAGACATTGATTTCTGGCCATTGCTGCTGCAGTTGAGAGGATTAAGACGAGAGTGGCATAAGTTAAGACTGGAAAGAGAGCTTGGAGCCCCCTAAGAAACCAATGAAGACTTTTTTACAGGTGGAAGAATCACTTTAGCTGTAGATGTGGAAAATAGATTAGAAGGAATTCTGAGTCAGTGAATGTAGCTCTTTTGGTGAAGAAGCCACTGCAGTAATCTAGCCAGAGATAATAATATTCCTTTGTGATTATGGAGATAAAAATAATCGATTCAAGGGCCATTTGAGAGATGAGATTTACAGGATGACTTTTTGTTTTCTGGCTTGTGCTGTTAGATGTCATTCACCAAGATGAGGAACAATAGGAGAGGATCAGGTTTAGGGTAAGCAGATGTCTTAAATTCTGTCTTAGACAATCAAGGTTGAAATAACTGACCATACACATGATGCATTATGTAATTGTAAACTTGAAACATATAATTTTATTACCAATCTCACCCCAATAGATTTAATAAAATTTACTTTAAAATAAAATAAAGGAAGATAATAGAAAGTATCTGAGGTGGGGAGTCCTATTTTCTACAGTGGGTGGGCTAGAATGACCTCTGCTGTATGATTGCCAGATTTAACAAATAAAGATACAGGATTCCCTGTAAAATTTGAATTTCAATTAAACAACAAATACTTTTCAGTATATGTATTTATCCCATGCAATATTTGGGACATATTTATACTAAAACACTATTTGTTGTTTGTCCTGTAATTAATCTGGCACACCCACTCTGTGAGATGAACTTTTTGATGTTTAATGTCAGTGGGAACCCTCCAATTAAAAGGGATTAGTTGAATATAGAGGAGAGAAGGGAGGCTGTACTTGAGAGTGGTATAGAGCACCTGATAAATATGAAAAAATGGCCCCCAGAGCCCAGGTGGAGGGGTTACCCTCGACAAGAGAAGGGAGAGGAGATGCATGTGGATGGGTGACGGTTTATAAGCAGGGTAGGGAAAGGGGAAGGGTTCTTGCACAATATATTTGGTTTTTCTTTGTGAATAGGTTAGAGAGACAGGAGCTAAAAGGAATAGGTGTGTGTACAGGGGGATGGGCTGAAGGTTGAAGGAAATGGAGATATGAAAAGAGGAGGAGGATGAGTTGGCCTGACAAGTTGAAAGCTCCTAGGTCATGAATGAAGGTGATTATTCATAGTCTCCATGACCACTACTGAGCACCCGAAAAGGTGCTTCCCCACTCACTCCTGTATTGTCAGAGCTTGCTAAATATTACTCCCATCATCTTTGCCTCGGGGGCCCATTAAGCATTTTAGCTATTTTCCTTTCGTTGGAAAGATTGCCACCACTGTAGAAGCTGCTTTAATAGCCCTACTTAGGAAAGATGAATCTGCAGATAACATCAAAAGAGCCATTTATGAAGCATCTAATTTTGCCACTAACACCATCTACACAGCCTGAAGTAAACTGGAGATTTGACAATTAACCGGCTAATTTGAACAATATTGACAGTCAGTCTGCACAGATAACAAACACAGTGGACTTGACTTTTTGGTTTTTTGTCTCTGTGATGTTAAAGTTTCTGCCTTTTCCACACTCCTTCAATGTGGCATCTTTCCTTCTTTTAGTTTCACACACGTACCGCATTTAAGAAACAGGAAAATCATTTTAAACAAGTTAAAACGTATTTTATTCATTATTAACACTTTACATTTCATAATCATATTATTGCATTCTTAACAAGCATAATAATTGCTTTGCATTATTTCATTTATATGCAGAACTTTTTTATGACATGTGCCTTCATGTTTTATAAACACAAGGCTGAATACAGAGCTCCTTTCTAGAGTGAGAGTAATGTGAGTATAACCTTCTTCCCTGGGAAGCTTAGCTCCATAGGCCATAACCACAGTGCTCCTATCCATGCAAATCAAGAGCTCAGCAGGCAGCAGAATTTAGTGGCATTTCCCTTGCACTGGGGCATTTGAGTGTACATGAGATCACTGTTCAGTAGGAGAGGTGCAAATGCTCACCAGTCATGAAAAGGTGTATTTGGGGTGGGAGGATTACATTGCAAAGAGCTCTGCTCTTCCCATCTCCCAGGGAGAGAGTGGCACTGAGAACTTTTCAGAGGCATCCTGTTAGCACTGTCTCTGGGTAAATTTAAATAGAGAGAAGAGGTTATCTGTGAAAAAAACCTTTAATCAGTGACCTAGAACCAAAAAAATGGGGGTGACGGGAAGTGATCAGGATGGGAAAGTTTGATGTTCAAATATTTGCTATTTGGCCTTATTGGCTTCCTTGGGCCCTGTCCTCTGTGTGCCTTTCTGTGGATTACATGATGTAGAACTGGGTTTTCATCCATTGTTTGTAACAACTTCACAACAAATTCATCTTTAGGCAAAAGTAAGTTTTTTGGAGTTTGTTGAGGGGGTGGGGGAGAAGAGGGAAATGCCCTTCAGGCCACATGTTAGGAAATGTTGCCTCTTACATGTGGGAGAAAAAGCCTGCTTCTAAGCCTGACTTCTAGATATTTCTATGCAAAATCACTATGGCTGATCAAAATCCTATAAGGAATTGCTGCCTGGTTGTGGCTGGGATCGTTGTATCTATTATAGAGGTGGGAGAATTCAGACGTGAAAGAGACTAAATAGTTAATCTTGTCCAGTGGTCTTGAGACATTGCACTGGCCATGCTGGTGGATCACAATCACTTCGGAACAAAGTGTCAAAGTTTTTCACATCAGAACGGATTAAAGATTATCCCCATGGTAATGTCTCTTTCTTTCACTTGCATCCTGATATATTTTCTTGACTGGGAGACAAAGGGAACATGGCGCTCCCGTAGCCTGTGTATGTCTTTAAACAATATCCACCATTAATGAATGGAGGAATAAAGACTGAGAATAAGAATCACCATCAGCAGAAGGCTGCCTCGCTGTCCACAGGCCCGCTCGCCCAGGTCTAGGCTTTGCTGCAGTGTCAGCAACACTCCTTCCACTCGGGAATGTGACCTCAGAGACCTAACAGGCAGCCCTGGTTTTGTACTTTTACCAGAGTTGTGGGTAGTAGTAGAGGCCACCTACCCTTGAACCTCTGGCTTCCAGCCCTTGGACAAGAAAAAGGACTGCACTGGTTTGGGGGGGATTGCAAACCAATATCTCAACCCTGTCTTCAGGAGAAGTTACCATTAGTTGTCACTGCTTTCCATAAATCATAAATCATGAGAGTCAGACAAATTATGTTGTGTACCACCTCTTATGTTTGCACAGACAAAATGAAGTAGAGAATGGTCCGATTGATCAATGTTTACTAACGGATATGAGGAACTTGGAAAATTAAGGCCAAGACCCACATATTCCCCTCATAAGTAGTCTTGCTGGCCCTAACACACAGGTGAGAACTTCATTGTTCAATTTTAGATCTTACATTTGTAAACAGCACATCAGAGATAGAAAATTCAGCTTCCACTTTCTTAATAAAAATTTCAATTTCTGTCCCCTAACAAAAAGACCTGCTAATACTCCACTTCTAGTTCAGGGGCAATTTAAAACAAAATAAGACAAATATAACGCAGACACATACACAAAACACACAAAAATTTCATCTTTATTTCATGTATCAGATGAAATCAATATATCTGTCCTTCACACACTTCATTTTGTAGTTTCTAACTTTCAATTCTGTTTTACTTCTAAGAGCAAGGAGTGGTAATTTAAAAGTTCCATCAAAAAAGGAATTGCTAAACAAATTATGTAAGATCCATGTGATGGAATGTTTTGCACCCATTAAAACAGAATCAGCATGAAGTGGAATGATGCCATATTGTTAGTGAAAGAAGGAGTTGAAGAAAAGATGAGTCCTTTTTATTAAAGAATTATAAAATATGAATTTTGCATATAGATGTAAATATATATTATGCATTTGTATGAACCTAGGAAAATATGCTTCAAGCTCTGGGGTGGTATTGGAGGGGCAGAGAAGGGGCACTACCACTTCTTTCCATATATACTTTAAAAAGTAGAGTTAAATTATGGATAACTCAACTATTTCATGTTTTACTGCATTTATCCAAAGAAAACTTTCAAATATTTTGTCTTCATTTTGAGGATGAAAAAGCAGGCTCAGAGATTTTCAATGACTTTTCAGTCATGCAACTTACTCCTAGAATCCAGGCCCCCTCTTTCTCCAGCAACCTCTTTGGTTACTGTATCCCCAGAACACAGCATCTGAACTCTAGACAAAGCTGGAATACTCGCAAGCGTCAATCTCTGCCTTTAAGGGGCGCTATCACCTTAAGACTTCTTGGTCCACAACAGCGGTGTTTCAGCCTAGTTAGCATATAAAAATATAAAAGTAGCTAAATGCCTGTATTTTCTCTTTCTGGGAAGAATGCCGCCTGGTTAACTGTCTGGATGGAGTTCCGGAAGTCTGTGTTCCTACCCAAGTTGTGCGTGTTGGGTGAGCCACTGAAACACTGTATCTCAGTTTCCTCACCTGTGAAAATATTGTGCTGACCTACTTTCTCGGGATAGCTGGGTGGGCTGCTTCATGACTTAAAACTGCTTTGAAAATACAAAGCTCCATTGAAATTGTTTGTCAAGAGTTCCTCCTGGCTTACACCTTCCTTCCTTCTCATGCCCTGTAGGCTCGGTATTTTTCTATGTCTGATCTAAAAGTCTACAAAATTAAGCGGTCATTTTCAAATTGGAAATATGTCGTCTGGTATTTGGTTCAAATGAGAATGGAGTCATTATTTCTCCCAAATCTGAATGCAAAGTGTGTGTGTGTGTGTGTGTGTGTGTGTGTGTGTGTGTGTTCAAGAAAACCAAGCCTGGAGGCAGCTTGGGATGCTAGCACCAGGTGGGCACTTCCCCAGCTTCATTGGACATTGTGAAGCTTAACATCACCTGGACAGTAAGAATTAGTGATATAGTCTTTCAGGTGAAAGAAGAAACTGTTTTCTCTTCTTCTGCCTCCCATCATTTGCTTTCCCTGCCTGTCCCATGGTTTTCCTCTTTGCCAGTCTGGAGGGAAACAGAGGCAAAGTATCGATAAAACACCATGGATAAAGAAGAAAAAGAGATCAGGAAAGGGAAACCAATAGTTTGCATGCGTTGTTCTTGCCAAGTAAAACACTGTTGAGTGAAAGGAAAAGCCTACCCCAAGAGCAGAGTTCCTCTTCCTATGCGACCTTAGACCGTGACAGGGCTGAGAGATGCTAAGGGAGGGATGTGGGGGGTCACACTATAGGCCCGTGCCCATGGAACACTTAAACACAGGTATGATGTGGTTTGGGCAAATACCGGCCTTCAAAGTTACAGCTGGAACCCTCTTCAATATCCTTCTTTCATATTTGAAATATTTTCAAAGTTTTCTCAATGTTGACCTTGAGTTTTTGGTTAGTAAAAATGTCTTTCTCCATATATATTACACTTTCCTTGGACCATAAACATCTTGTAATTCTCCCAATACCTACAACAGTGCTATGTGTATAGTAGGCAATTCATAATGACTAATAAAAATAATTCTAGATGCTGTCCAGTATGTGCCAACTGCTCTGGGATTCTGGGATTATGTCTCCAGGCTCCTGCCAGCTTACTCTGGTAATGTGAATATTTTTTGTTTAGGGGGCTTTCCTTGGTTAGTGATCATCCCCCAGAACACTCATGAAGACCCCACAAAATCTATTTTAAATAAAAGAGAATTAATCCTTCTTCCTCTATGACATGCTCTTAGATTCTTTTAGGTTGTATTTTCTTAAACTTTTGAGACAGAAAGGAATCCTCATGGTCTTCTAGCCCAGTTACCAGGTGGGGTTCCAAAGTCCCTTCCCAATTTCTTCATGAGGTGGGCTCCTGGTATGCGGTTAAAGTCCTCCAGGGACAGGGACCACAGTTCCTCCTGAGGTAGTCCATTCTCTTTTTGAACAGTCCCGTCTGATAGAAATGTCTCTACCACACTGGTTGGAAATATGTCCACCCTGGAATTCTGTCCTTTGTAACCACGGAGAATAAGCCTAATCTTCCTGATGATAACACTCAAGTGTCTCCATCTCGTTCGTAAGCTATGCCCACATCTCTCCTCCTAGCTAAACACTTTTGCTTCTTCCCAACAAACAGCTGGTTGGCTGCTTCAGGTGTCATTCCTTGTGGGACAGAGATGAATTCATATGACTCCTAGAACTTTGCAGCAGGACTGTTTATGGGAGAAATGTGAGCATTCTGCATCTTCTCCTTTGCACTTGAAGAGTCCATGCCTAGTGTTTCTGCTGAGGGCGGGGACTGAGGGCATGTGGCCGGGCAGGGAGACCTTCCTTCCCACCATCCACATGCCCTGGGAGGCAGGCCAGTGCGCACTCCACACCTGCTCCCTGTCTGAGGCAGGACCAAGAGTGAGGCTTGGCCTGATGACTGACTATAATAACACCGGTGCCCGACTTCTTCCACCACAGCCCCTACCCTAGGAGCTCATAGTTCAAAATATAAAGAGACACACGTTTTTCTCTAATGTAAGATCTAAGTTCAATTTAGTTAGTAAGAATAATTACAAGTCACCTAAATGTTTCTGGGTATGGTGCACACGATGGTGAGGGATCATCATGTTCTTCAACGCTGGAGATGCTCATAAAGACAGCCGGAGGAAACAAAGCAGGATGGGCTAAAGCCAGCTAATGGAGGGTTTGGTTCTCATTTTGTTTTAGAGTTAGTCATAGAATTATGGCCTATGGAGATTAAAGTGCCTAACACATCACCGACTCCATTCCTTAACTAATGAAGGATAAATAATTAGGTAGTGTGTTCTCTCTGGGCTCATGCAGTAAATATTTTGATTTAAGATGGCTTATGTAGACTACACTAGGCACATTTAAGTGTACTTGATGCAAACTATCCTATAATCTTTAATCCTAGAGGAAACATATTGAGAATTATCTAGGGCTAGAGCTACCTAGAGCAGGAAATTAAAGTGCTGGCCTATACTATTTAGTCAATCTGATTCCCCCAATGTCTTCTCATCAGCCTCTCAGGTTGGGCCACTCTCTGGGTCCCAGCTGTGCTCCTTGGCAGCAAAGCCAGGGAAGTGAATAGTGAAAGAGTTTCCACCTGTTCCATTTCAACATATTTGCATAAATTAGGTCTCCAACTGTAAGAACTAATGCCAACAAATGACCTCCAACATGCACACACAACAAATAAAACTCAAACATGCAGTATATGGTCTTTTCCCTTTGGTATATCTTCCTCTCTCTTTCCTATGCTTTTTTCTTCCCACTCTCCCTTTCTCCCTTCCTTCCTTCCTCAAATGTTTTGTGAATGCCTACATTGTGCCATGCATTGTGCTGGGCACTGGGGATACATAGTGAACTAGGTCTAGCCTCTGCCTTGACCTCACAGTTGAGATGGGGCAAGCAATCAGCTATGAAAACACAGTGTGCTGACTGCTGAACAGAGGGTGCTAAGCCACACTGGGGAGAGGACTGGGGTGCTGAGGGTGGAATAGAAGGCATTGAACAGAACTGACGCTTCAACTGAATCTTGAAAGACAAAGAGGAGTCAGCCTGATGGCTGAAGTAAAGAAGGGGCTAAGAGCAGAGGGAACAGCATGTACAAAGGCACTGTGAGGGTGGTAGAAGGAAAATCAGGAAAGAGGGCAGGGCACAGGAAAGCTAGGAGAAGAGATTATTAACAGTGTTAAATGGCCCAGGGTTAGGTAAGAGCAAGACTGAAGTATTCCCTGGTGCCTAGAAGGCCCTGAGGCTCCTGCACCTCCTCACAAGCCTATGGCAGTTAGACCATTAATTGCATAGAGTTGGCAGAGATGTTGGAGGCCCTCAAGTCCAGCCTTCCTCCCAATGTGGGAAACTTTGTATGATCTTCTGATTGGAGACTTTAAGTCTTAGTGTCATCACTTTCAGAGTCATGAAGTCCCACCAAATCCCATGGGCAAGCCAACTTTAACAGTTAGGGTCTGATATTTGAAATAAATAACCCCTGATTCTGTATTCCTACCTTAACTTCAGAATGTGGCCTTTCCCACCGGCTGGAATTATTCTCTACTTCATCTATCAGTACCTGATAGTCACAATAGCTACCATTTATTGAACACCTATTATGTGCCAGACACTAGGACAGTGTAATGGGCTTTATGTATATTTTTCATTTAATTATTTTAGGAACCCTAGTAAGGTATGTGTACCTTAATATAGTTCTTTCTTTTTGCAAACCCCAAACCCTGATTCAGCTGACTTAGGTGAAAATACGATCTGTTGGAAGAACATGGGGCAGCTCAAAAAACTGAAGGAGAAGCTGAGCAACCAGGCCTCAGGAAGGACAGCCATCTGGTGGCTCAGGAAATCCACACAGCAGGAACTAAAGGACAGTCATCTTCATGGTGCCATCCTTAGAAGGAATCAGTTCCAAACATTTTTAAAAATAGAAATGAATTTATTTACTTATAAAATGTATTTTTCAATTATAATTGATGAAATCCAATCATTTCCATTCTGGGGTCAGTGTACTCAGGATTAAAAATCCAGAGAGGCAAAGTTTTATTGCCCAGGGGTTGGCAGGCCACCTTGACTGACACCAAAAGTCTACTTTACCTGGGGGAAATCAAAGTGATTTTACTAAAGCAGTGAGAAAGAATGCCAAGTGGGCCTAAACAACAGTTGTCCATTAGCACAGGTGATGCTATCTGCATTGTACAGATCAGGAAACCAACTCAGAGAAGCCAAGCAACTCCCCCAAAGTCATACAGACAGTACTCGATAGGGCCAAGGTTTCAACCTAGACCTTCCTGACTTCAAAGTCTGGGTGTCTTCTATTCCTCCTCATTGCCTTTTTGCCTGGACTGCATATGGATACTGCATGTGGAGTTGAGCCATATCTGGTAGGCTGAAACGTTGCTATTAGTCCCAGAGCTGGGTCAGTCTCCTCAGTTCCCATCCCAGTTCCCAGGGAACATCACCAGAAATAGCTTCCTGTCCCCTTATATGAGCCTGTCTTGCTGTGAGGATACAGCTCTGCTGCCCTAGTGGGAGATGAGAATATTAAATCACAGCCTGTCTCTCCAAAGTCCATCCATTAACTCTGTTTTGCCCCTGAGAGCAACACACAATACTCCCTTCTCCATGTGCTGACCTTCCAAATATTTTAGAAGAGCTATCTGTCCTATGTAGGTCTTCTCTTTACAAAGCTAAATATTCTTGTTTCCTTAACGATTCCTCATACCGCTATCCCATATGACCACATGGGGATAATTTCCATATGTCGGCTAATTCTCTAAGACTTACATCAGATGAGAAACTGGCCCTGTATGAAAAGAAACCATTTCCCCTTGCTTTCTTTTTCTGATCCATTAGACTTCATATAAACCCTTCTGATGACTACCTGCTGTTTTCAAATTCAGCTGCAACCCAATATGACTCACTAGGTAAAATTCTCATTCTGTAGTCTTTGTTTATCATTTCCCACAACCCAAAAGGCCCAGAGAAACACCCTTCAGAAGCCACAGCCAATGGGCAATATATGTCCATGAAAAATGCCAAGTTTTGGTTCCTTGCCACGTTTTAGTTTATATATAATCATATGACTTTTAAAAATCAAGGTTTTTTGTCCGATGTAAATAATTTTAAGTTTAAACAGCTGTATCACATCCTCCAAAGAAAATACCCTGAAAGGTGGTTGAAGGTGTTGTATGCCAGACCGTCCCCCTAAAATCCCTTTAATTGTTCTTTCCATTAAAAAAGAAAAAAGGAAAAAAAGAAAGCAGAGGTTTGAAAATTGTTTTGAGGTTTTAAGCATTTGCAGGGCATTTCCTCACAAAAACATTAGTTGTGCTGTGTCTGAAACAAAGTGTCTGATTATATAAACAGTCATGGAACCTCAAAGTTTGATTTGGAAGAAACAGAAAAGAAGGAGAATTGAAAAATGTAGGGAAAAAGTTTAGGATTTTTCTGGTCAGAATCATATAGCTAGGCAACTCTGGTGACTGGAGCTGGCACATTACAAAGTTAAATAAATACTGGAAGAGTTAGACTGAAGGAATCTATGTCCTAGGCCCAGCATGTGACCAGCTGCAATCAAATATTCCCATCCCAATGCCCTTCAGAACATGAATCAAAATCAACCACTTACAATCTGCACGTCATGGAAAATGAAATAGTGGAGCTTATTGTCTGGGCTCTGCCATCAAATCCGAACAAATAACTACATGATTTTGAATGCCCTTGCCATAAAACAGTTGGTCAGTGACCATCTCTCTAGAGAGATGATCTTTAACGATTAGTTTGTGGTAAGAGGAAAGAGCAATTTCTATTACAGTGTTGTGTTGTTTCTCCTGAAACAAAGGTAAAGAGTCTCTCCCAGTTCTCTGCAGGCTGGGAGAGACATGCAGGCTGAAGAGTGAATTGCTAAATGGAGGTGGTAGCTTCATCAGATTTACAGAATATAGAACCTCAGAATTAGAGGACTCACTAGAAGTCATTTGCCTGGTGGGAAAAAAAAAGCCTCCACAAGACCACTGAGCAGTGATGTCTAAGATAGTGGCTACTTCAACATACAGGGGTAGGACTCCTGCCACTTTCCAAAGCAGCTCATCTATTCTGAGATGGTTCTAAATGTTATACCCTTCCTGTGTTGAACTAAAATTCACTACCTGTTGATCTAGAGTGTACCCTCTAGAATTACAGAATATAATACCTACAACATCCTTAAACTTTCCGATTTCTTTCAACTGTTCTCCATATCATGATTCCCAGACCCTTTACTTTCTTGATCACCTTTTTAGTGCATACCCCACTTTGTTGCAATCCTTAATGCGTAATTTGAATCTAATCCTTCTAGTGGGTGAGCATCCCAGATATGTGATAGACTGTAAGCTTTATGAGGGCAAGAGCAGTATTTGTTTCACCAGCAACTAGTAATGCCTGAAATGTAGGTACTCAAAAATATTTTCTAAGTGAATCACTCTTCAACCTTCTCTTTAATTGCCTTGGGTAGAAGTCTAAGGCATGTCAAACGTCTAGCTTCTCCTAATGGATGGAAAATGTAGCCTTTTGTGTTTTAACTTGAATAAAGGGAGTAGTTCTTTCTCTTATAGGAAGAGCCATGTTAGACTTCATGGAAGGCTGGTAACTTATGCTTTAAAATGTTAAACTATGTGGAAACATGATTACCAGAGAATAATTCAGACATTGGGAAATTTTGGCTCAACATATGTTGTATTGATGTTTTTCAGTGCCTTTGTGATTCATACAACTTTCTAGGATCTCTTGATTAATAAAAGAAAAGATCATAAGTTAGCAAAAGAGGAACCATGGAATTTCTCCTTACTCCATATGTAATGCAATCATCTGAAATCTGCAGAAGACCATTTCTGGCACCTGCCTTCACAGCCGAAGTGGATAATGCACTAATTACTTTGTTTTGTACCCATCTAGGTGACTTTTGGGATCTGTATATGTTTGGGGAACTCCAGTGGAGTGAAACACAGCTGTTGTTGAATTATTTGTGTTCACTTGAAAAGCACAGAAAACAATGTATGATTTCGCTTCAACACTTCCAGCCTCCATGAGCGGACTTTGGCTTGTCCTTGACCAACAGGGGGTCCAGGTCTTGTCCCTATCACGCCCAGATATGGTATCTGACTTAACTCTCTAGGAAGGGCTGTTGATCAACCTGCACTTCACTTTGAGGACAAGAAAACAACCTAATAATGGGATTTATTATCCCTCTTACCATTTCCAGTTTTAATGAAATTTAGTTAATGTCCACATATTTTTCTGTGCTGCTATCTCACACTGTGTGCGTGTGCTTGTAGACATGTGCACTTTGTTACATGTTATACTTTCACAAATAGCCAGGAGACTGCAGACCTCATGGCCAATCAGTCCTCCAGTTCCTGGCAAGAAACAAACTGAAGGAAATCAGCTTTAAAAGCTTTTTTGGCCCCTCACATTATTATTAAGCTAAAGTTAACAAGGATATGAGGGGCAGAAAGAGGTAGTATACTTTCCAAAGAAACTAGCCTGGAACTATTTAGAGGCATCGTATCTACAATTTTAATTTTTTTTAAAAAAAGAGCTCTCAATACCTTCTTCTCTTCCTAAGGTTTGAAATAATCCTTAAAGCCAATATAATTACAGCATTTATTGCCAGTCAACATCTCTTTTGTTAGCCTTCTCCAACCTCAATCTTATGTATCCCCCACCACTAGAAAACACCTCATTTAAACTAAAACCAAAACCAAAACCAAAACCAAAACAAACCAAAAAACTCTTTAACACAGAAAAACAGACTCCCATCATATATGGTTCTAATTCTTAGCAAAGACCAACAGTCTGATTGTTACAGAAAAACATAAATTAAATGACTAATAACAAAATCTGTTCTTAGTAATCTTGGGCTGACCTTCTCCTAAGATGACTTCTATTGTTGACACTGGGAAGCAGTTTCTATTGAGGGACAGGATTCTGTCTGTAAATAAATGATTATAATTCACAGAGAAGATTAAAAGCTCACCAACAAGCTTTCCAGTTTTCCTAAACTTTCTAGACCAAAAAAAAACACACCTCAGTAGACTCTACTTTGACAAGTCTTCCAGAAGGATTTCACTAAGGGCTTGGGCTGTCTTCCCTCCAGTTCCTACTGCTCCTATTGCTGTTGGTTGGAATTCTCCACTGCTAAGTGTCATTAGTCTAACTCATTCAAGGAACTGAGAATAGGGGCCTCCACAGAGTGAAGTTCAAGGCTTCTGTACAAAAAGGTCAGACAGCACAACCACAACTGGCTAAATAAGGCCCAGGGGAAAAGGCAAAATCATTCTGGGGAAAACTCCCAGGTTTTACTGAGGACTTGATTTTAGTTTTCCTTTTTGCTTTTATTCAAATAAAAGGTTTAGTGGAAGGTGTTTATATGTGACTTCGTGACCTCCCAAGTGATTATTGAAAAGTATACAGTCGGAAGACTTTAATCCCAAGCTCTCTATCTCTACAGTGTCAGATCATTACAATTTTTTGGTGCACAGAGGACAAGCAGAGACTAAAACACTCTATTGTGATGCCATTTAGTTGTTTATAGGTCTGTCTCTCCTACTCAGCTGGAAGCTTTATCAAAGGCAAGTACTGTGCCCTGTGCATCTTTTTATCCCCAAAGCCTTGTTTAATGCCTGGTACATAGCCAATAAATATTTGTCGAACTAATCTATGAAGGTAAATTGAAAGTATACCATTAGTGTTTAATTGTTATTACTGGCAAGACCTTCTGTAGGCAAGTAATGGGCCCACTATGGCTCTGGTAACCATAGTGTCTTTTGAGGACCAACGTTAAGCCCTGTTTCATTCTCCTTGCCAAGCATGGAGTCTAAGAAGGCCTCAGTTTGATTTCCATATTTGGATCATGCTGAGTGCAGACCCCAATTCTATAATCCATTTCTTTGTGAGGCTGTTGGCATCTCTGGAGTCAGGAAGTAACATCTGCTTCAGTGAGCTGATTACCAATGAGAAAAAAGAGGTAAAGGCCAGCATTAGGTGGGGTCTGGCTTAGCTTCAAAGCAGGCATATGGCTTGTATCTTAATGAGAGAGTTTACATATTCAGGGAAAATACATCTGAAGGGCAAATTAACTGGTTCAAGGCCGAGTGCTTAAATAAAATGTTACTGGTTAGATTGCTTTAAGTCAATGGCATGTTGTCTTGTAAAAGCCCTGAGACCTATGCTTCCCTCTAGGTTTCCACTGCATCACTCTGGTTGGGGTCTTGGTTGCTCAATTCTGGATTATTACAGTGGTTCCTCTGATGACCTACCTTTGCTGGATGTCTCTTTGCACCAAATCCTGTTCCACAATGGAGAATGGTAATCTCTTTAAAACACCATTTTCATTTGCTCAAACACCTTCAAGCTTTTCCCTCTGTTCCTGAAATTTAAGTACTTCCATGAGGGTCTGGTCTTAACCCATATTTTCATTCTACCTCACCACTGAGTTTCTATCCAAACTCCATCCCACCAGCCTAGAGCACTGACCTATACACAGGCTCCTGATTCCTTTCTGCCGTGTCTGTCATATTTGCCTACAATTTCTATTGACATTGCTTTGCTTCTCTGAATTCCACCCATCCTTCTAGCCTCACTATGTAACCAAGCCTTGTCATCACTCTGGTCCTTAACAACACTTCCCTCTCTGAGCAATTATAGAACTATAGGACCCTGGAAGGGACTAATGTGTATCTGTATTTTGAATACCCTTTGATTCAAACACTATTCAGTGGGACAAAAGCATAGGTTCCTTAGAAATCTCTATGTCAGCTTACACATTGCCCAATGTGAAGACCTCCTGTGATGCAGAGAACAGAGACTCAGTCTCATCAGATAAAACCAGTCTGGCAGCATGAGATGCTCTATCCACTTCATCACATGTGTCCCTGGCCATCACTGTTCCATCTAATCATAACAGCACATTAGAGTTGGCTGTGAGGAGTGATTGGTATCAGCCAGAGAGGTTTTAGTCTTCAGAGAACTCTACTCTCAAGAATGGGAAGATCCAGGTGAAAAGAATCTGCTTATGCAGATCTGAGTGGTGAAAACTTGAAGTGGGACTAAGTTGGTTTGACTATAGGGAGTGGTGCTAGAATGAAGCTGAGCTCCCCAAGAAGAAATGGGTAGAAAAGCACAGAGGAGGAAATTCCAAGGGAGAGGTTGTTCCCAAGCATCCAGGGCAAGGCAGGACAACACAGCAGAAGGGGGCTTGAGGAGGAGAACAACAATGATGACAAAGATCTGCTCCAACCTTTGGACTATAGACTCCTGAGCAGCTATGGGTAAGATTGGGTTATTTCTGGTGATGGACTGATCGTGTACTCATTTTCAGGAGAAGCCCAAAATAATAGCAGGAGTACTCCACCCTGTAAGGAACTAGATATCGGAAGCCTTTCAAAGAGATTCCCCTATGGAAATATGACGGGTAGGAGTAGGTGGTGGTAGAGATAAATATGACACAAGGGGAAAATCTAGCTGATTGGTTCATGCAGCTGTATCAAAAGGGAAGACCATTTATCTAATGGCAGCTACACATATTTTAATGGAAATGCCTGGAAGAAAATAACCTGTGAAATATTAGATTTAAACCTAAAGTCTAATCCTTGCCACTTATTCCATGAGTATTCTTGGCACTTATAATGTAAGACCTGGTTTTTTTAGAACATGTTTTAGAAACATTTTTTATGGCTACCCACACTAAAAAGTATCCTACACAGGATAATGTTCTGGGGGGAATACTTACTAAGGATAAGCATGATGCATTTTGAGATTTCTAATCTGGTATTGTCTTTTTAATTTAAAAAATGCTAGTCAAGACCTACTAAAGTGACTTTATGACTTATTAATGAGAAAACTATGTCAGAGCAATTAGGTATGGCTGATTTCCAAGACCATAAGACAAAAGCTGAGGGAAACCCAGCAAACCTAGCTCAAAGAATTTCCTGAGGGGTTACCAGGGATACTACTATTGGTAGGAGATTTCAAAGGCTTCTTATGAGTTTTAAACTGTATCCTTTATTGTTCTGACCCTGTAGATGCAGGCAAAGTCCCTAAGAAACCACACAATGATGGAGGGACTACTTAGGGACATGGCCATCATCTAGAATTGGAGAGTCTGCATCTCATTCCACAGCGGTCCTTGGAGGAAGACTAGATATTCAAAACCAACCAGAGCTGACTCTCTGGTGCCAGCACCATGTCTTCAAGGAAGGCACCCCATTTTTTGCCTTCCATGAAGAAAGGGCACAGAAGAATTTTTATCACACATTTTGAGATTAATAAATTCTAGAATAGTGGCTTTCAGTTTTTAAAGGGTATTCTTCCTTTTGATAAACATGTGTTCACATTTCTAATCATACACCCAGATTCCGACCCTAGGTCTTTCTCTCACCTACCACTCCCTCAGTGGTTACCTGTTCTAGAGGATATATATAAGAGCAAATGACATTTGTTAAGCTTCAAACACATGCTATAATTTATCCCATTCAAATTGTGTAGCAATTTTATGAAATAGGTGTTATTTTTCTCATTTTCGACAAATAAACTGAATCCCCATGAGATTAGGAGATTTATCAAAGACCCAGAACTAGGATGTTCCAGAGCCATGGTTGGACCTCACATCTGCATGATTCTGAAGCCTCCATTCTTTCCATGCCTTCAGAATAAGTCATAAATTGAAGCCAGGCATCTCAGGCCTTGGTGAGATGGATACTAATCTGAGTATAAGTGTTAGCCCTTCTGAAACTCCTGGTGATATTGGCCAACCTCTTGGATTCTCAGCTTTTCCATTTTAAAAATCAGGACCATGCCCTCCTCACAACAGGACCATTATGAAGATTAAACGAGATAATTTATATAAATTATAAACTGTAGACTCTTTTATTAATATGAGATGCCACTTACTGCTTTGGCTTCCTGTTGGGGTGATGACTTTTATAAATTAGCTGGCATCCTGCCTGAAAAATGATAATATGCTTAATAAATTTTCCTTTTCTTTCTTCTTCCTTAAGGTGGTATGTGAGAAATCCACATGATAGCAACCCAATAAAAAAACCATGTAGGTAAATGCTAGGCTGGCAAGATCCAGGGCAAATGCATCAGGTGTACCCACCAGGAGGGCAGTGTTCATGTTCACTAGTGTACTTCTACCCTGGAGTCCTTTCTATAGATCACAAGAGTACCACCCGATGGTGAAGGTTTAAATTTAGGTTGCCAAGCAGCAGTTTTAGATATGACCTCTTTGCCTTTGGAGAACTAATGGGAAACTGGCTCAAGCAGCATTTCCATCTCTGTCTGTCCTGGATACCCCCAGAAGTATGCATAAGATTGGGGATGGGTCAAGGGGGAAGGAGACAGTTTTGTTCCTATTCAAATTGAGGGTCATTAATAATATTTAACTTTTCTCCAGTATCAGTGGACGTTGTCATTATCTTCAAATGGTCTCCTAGTACTCCAGGTCCCTCAGCTCCACCTCACTATGAATATACTATGGTTTATTACAGATGCCAGAACTAGACTCTCCTGGTCACCTGGAAGTCAGAGGACCAAGGGAATGAAGCCTTGCTTGCTCTTCCAAATTCTCTTTCTTATTCAGCATTTCTGCCACAGTTGCTGGATTTCCAACCCAGTCACTGACTAGTCACATTCCCTTTTCTTGTCACTTCCTCTCAAATACATTTCACATGCATCTTCCTTTATTTATGTAACTTTGTCCCTCAGTTCATCGGGAAGGTCTGTTTGAGAGTGTTGCTGAAGAGAATTCCCAGCCTTAGCTCATAGGAAACAGGACAGAAGGAATCTTGTTCAAGCCACTGCCAAGGGCCAACTCCAGGACAGAACAGAGAGAACATTTCCTTACTGTCGGAAGACCTGAATCCTTAGCCACTGAAAAGATCATGGGTAAGGGTGGGAAGATCTTAATGTATCTCTCAGCATTGTGAGGATAAAGTGAGCTACTAAAAGTAAACATGCCTTGTAAATTACAAAATGTTTTACAAATGCAGGAGGGTTTGTGGCTGAGGCTGGAGACCCCAAGACTCACCTCTCCTTTTTTCTATGCTCTGACTGATAGAGAAGAGGTGTAAAGATAAGCCAAAGGGAACCAGGGATAGCTTTTGCAACTGGCAGAAAAGACACCCAACATTCCTTAAAATGCAGGGGCTGGTTATATTTGGATTAGAGAGTACATCTTTGACTGGAGGCCAACATGGAATTTTTCTAATACTCACTGGAAAATAGGTCATAAGATTTACCTGATTGACTCAGTCTGGGAGCAGGCTTCAACTCCACTTTTCCAAACAGCTGTGGACCTGGGAGCAGAAAGGAGCTCTTGAGTTGCAGTGAGGAAAGGCTGCCCGCTGCTACAACCATGGCTCCTGAATGACATAGGCTCTGACCACTTGGCTTACTTTTCATTCTATGGGGAGGAGAGTATTAGTTAAGTAAAGAAAGGTCCCTCAACAATCCCCAAGGGATGAGAGGGCAGAATTTCAATGGAAATATAGCTCTCCCTTTTGCAACATTTTCTATAGGGACCAATGACATAATAATTCTTATTTCCACATACAAAGTAAAAAGATTCAATTAATTTAGGTAACTGAGTTCTCTATAGCATCCAGGTCTTTCAAATACCCTCCTAGATTTGGTTCATTGTGATTAGTTGGGAACTGTACTGTATGTGAAAGCACAGGTTCAGGATCAAGGGTGATAAAGATTGAGAAGCTCCAAATGGGTGAATTAAAGGGAAATGAAGAGCATTAGGTCATTTTCATGAGTTACACTTACCCAATATATTGTATCCACTCACAATAACAAAATACACTTAGAGCTATTTAAAAGCCTTACTCTTAAAATTTATATAAGAAAAATAATTTTATGACCTTAAATTTAATAGTTATAACCCCCATTTCCCATTGAAAAATTGTTTTTGTAACACAGGTTTGCTCAGGGAAACAATAATCATATTATATAAGACAGATCATATTTTATTCACCATATATCTGCTATGTATCTGGCATATGACAGACATCATGAGGGATTCAGAATTCAACAAGACATGGTTTATGCTCTGAGTAGTCACTATGAGAAAGCATGGGAAGTCAATAATAAAATAACATGAGCTAAATGTATAGAGGGGTGACTCAAGTTGGAATGGGGTAAGTGCTCAGAGTGAGGTGCATGTGTATATTAAGTAAAGGGTTTGGGGATGGGGAGGACTTTGGGAGGGTCAGAGAGACTCATGGAGGACTTCAGGGACAAGGTAGCATTGGAGCTCAGTCTTTGAAAGGTGGGTATTATTTAGACATATAAAGAGGATAGATAAGAGATCTAGGCAAAGGGAGAATGAGAGAAAGGCACTGGGTAGGGTGCAAATCAGAAAAAGAACGTAACTCCCATTGACTAAATTGTGAGGCTTGTCAAGGAGAGCATGAGAAATAGAAAATTCAGTAGACCACGTAGAGGAGAACTCTTCAGGCCAGGCAAGGGATCCTGGACTCGGCTCTCCACAGCAGTGTGGCTCTGTAACAAAGCCTGGAGCAAATTGCAAATCTCTTACCTATTTGGTATGTATAAACCTTGGCTTTCTCCCCAAAGGACTGGAGGTGGAGGGAGGCTCTTTGGGAGGCTGTCCTAATTGTCCAGGCAGGAGTTGTGTTTGCCTGTGCTAGGATGGTGGCTTGAAAGCAGCAAGGGGAGAATGAATGGAGAGTGTAGGGTGTTGCTCAGAAAGAACTGATGGGATTTGATACACTTGTCAACCCAATAAGTGGCCGTGATCCACTTACTTTAACAGAGATTCCCCTCAGCACTGTACGTTATAAATCTTTTTTTACATAAAGAATAAACATAAAATTATTCCGGTAAATACAAGTTGGCTTTAACCCATTAATTTTCAAGCACGACCTGTTGTGCCGCCCGACCTGCAGAGCTAGGCAACACTTCAGGAGCAACTTGCCCAGGAGCTTCAAAGCTGGCTCTCGCTGCAGCTTGCCCTCAAGCTGTCCCTTTTTATTTTTCACATGTAGGGCTGCTTTTACCATTTCCTTGGCAGAAAGGGTTCCATAGCCACAAAATAGTCCGAAAGTCACTAACTAATCCCAAACTTTATAGATGAAGGAACTGGAAGGAAACCACAATTTCTGGACTCCAGGTCAGATCACAAAAAAGTAGATAATAAAACCACTTTCAATATGCTGGATTTTCCATTTCTCTTTCAATGTTGGGACCCCTGCTGTGTCATTATTATTCTGTTTTTCATCCTGGCACAATATTAACATCAGAGCTGGTTATAGATTGATCAGTATTCAGATGAGAGAAAAAAATCAATCATTTACAAACAGAATGCCAGTGTCTTGATGGGGAGCGGGAGAGCCACCACTGTGAAGAAGCAGAGATTCCCGCCTGGGTGCTCTCGATCTTGTTCAATTATTTGTGTGCAGTACCTTTTTACTCAAACAGCTAATATTTCATTTACAACGCACTTTGTAGAGTCAGGTAATTAGGAATTTCTCTCTGTAGTTGGAAAATTTGTTTATTTATTAGCATTATTTTTTAATCCTCACTCAAGGATATGTTTGTTGATTTTAGAGAGAGAGGAAGGGAGAGAGGTGGAGGGAGGTCCATGTGAAGGAGAAATAGCCATCGTTGCCTCCCACACGTGCCCTAACTGGGGATCAAACCTGCAGCATTTTGGTATACAGGACAACACTCCAACTGAGCCACACAGCCAGGGCTTGGAAAACATTTTTTTTAAAGGAAAGAATTAGAATTCACTAATCCTCATGGGAGGTTGTTGGCATAATCAAAAGATAATTTAGAAATCCAAAAATGGGTCTGAGGGGTCAAAGAGAAAAGATAAGTAAAATGTATTATCCTTTTAATAAATTCATAATCCCTGAAGACATATGGAAAAATGCTAATAATATTCCATTAGTAAAGGGGATTAATGGAATGCAGCTTTGGTAAAATTTAGTTGAGCTCTTTTGGTATGCCTCATATTTTGTGATGACTCTATATTGCATGCTTTCTCCCTCTCCAAACACAGTACTAGGGTTTCTTAGGCTCTAATGGTCACACAGATCAGCAGGCAATCCTGTCAAAATGCAGATTTTGATTCAGTAGGTCTGCATGGGGCCTAGGACTCAAGTGATGCTGCTGGTCCAGAGACTGCACTTTGAGTAGCAAGGTTGTACATACTTCTCTGCTCTGACCCCATGGAGTCTGGCCACCTTCACAGGATTCCTACATCCATGCTGTAGTCAATTTTTTCTCAAACATTGTTTCTTGAAATTCTAGGGAATATTGAACATTGCTGAGAATATAGGGTAGGGTCCAGAAATAGGCCCAACAAATAGGCTGGACACTGAACCACTCTGCTAGAGCAGTTTCATTTTTTATGGGTTTAACATAAAAGCTGTTGTTTGAAGAAAGAGTTTCAGTGTTTAAAAAGAAAAAACAATCTGGAAATAATGGCTATAGACTTTCCATATTTTTTTCTCTCCAAGGAAAGCTAATATTTGCTGATTGCTTACAGTGTGACAGGCCTGTGCAAAGGGATTGCTCAAGGTCACATACTTGAGAAGCTGTGGGAAAGACAGGAGGAGATCCCAGAGCTGCCTCATTTTACCTAAGCCTGGGTTGCTTCCCAGCACCATGTTTCTCTCCAGTCTGGCTTGTATGCTGTGTGTTAGCCTCAAGGGGTCTAGTTCTGCCTTCTCTGGTGAGAGCTAAATATTATGAGAAACTATTCAGTATTTGCTAATGAACTCTGTAAACAAACAGTGGAGATTAAATTTCAACACACAAATATTTTGTATATAAACAATGAAAAATTGGAAACTAAAAATTAAAAAATATGTACCCTTTACAATAGCTCATAAAATTGAAATACTTAATTATAAATCTAACAATTGTAACTATGTGACAACTGCAACTAACATGATGTAGTCATTATATGGTCAACTATATAAGATGCTGACAAGAGAAATCAAAGAAGATCCAAATAAATGAAAGCACATACTGTGTTCTCAGTTTGGAAGACTTAGCACACTAAAGATGTCAATTCTGCCAATGTGAGCTATAGATTTAAGCAATATCAATTAAAATCCCGCCAGAATTTTTTGTATAGATTATACATGCTGTATACATGCTGTAATCATGTAGAAACTGATTCTAAAATTTATGAGGAAGAGAAAAGGAATTAGAAGAGCTAAAATAATTTTGAAAAAGAAAAATAAAGTTGGAACTCTTTGGTGTAAGGTTTTCAGGACCTACTATAAGGCTACAGTAATCAAGACAGTTTGGAATTGGTGAGAAAATAGACACATGGATCAATGGAACAAAATAGACTTCTGCAAATATGGCTATTTTATCTCTGACAAAAGCAACTGACAAAATATGATTCAATGGAGAAAGGATAGTCTTTTCAACAAATGGTATTAACTCAAAGTGGATCATAGATCTAAATGTGAATCATAAATATACAAAACTTTAAAAAGAAAATGTAAGAGAAAATCTTCATGACCTGGAGTTAGATGATGAATTCTTAGAAATGACACCAAAAATACCATTCATAAAATAAAAATTTGATAAGTAAGTCTTTGCTGTGTCAAAGACACTATCAAGAGAAGAAAAGATTTGGAAAAAGAAATTGAAAATTATAAATCTGATAAAGGACTTGCATCCAACATATATAAAGAACTCTCAAAACTCAAAAAGACAACAAAAACCCAAATTAAAAATGAGTAAAAGACTTGAACACACACCTCACCAAAGAGTAAATAAAAATGGTAAATAAGCACATAAAAAGATGTTCAGCATTGTTATCCATTAGGGAAATGCAAATTTGAACTATGAGTCATGGTGCTGCACGCCTGTTAGAGTGAAGAAAATATCAATCCTGATGACACCAAGTGCTGACAAGGGTGCAGAGCAACTGGGACTCTCATACGTTGCTGGTGGAAATGCAAAATGATACAACCACTCTGAAAAGTGGTTTGGCAGTTTCTTATAAAGTTAACATATGACCCAGCTCTCTTACTCCTGGAAGCTTATTCCAGAGAAATAAAAACTTGAAAATGTTGAATAATAGATGACTCAATGTGTTGTCTTGCACATGATTGCTATCACAATAGAAGATCAAGAATGCTCACTGGTTACTATCTCACTTTAATGCCAGGATTTCAGCAATTGGTGGAAACAACGGTAGCCTAACATCCAGAAAGAAACACCAAAGGAATGGCCTCACCACAGAGTACATTATGGCCATGACTGCTTTGAGCTGTTCACCCAGCTTATTTTCAAATCACAACTCTTGGCTAAAGAAGTCCGCCAAGGACATCCCTAAATATAGTTCATGAACTTAGGGTTACATCCATAAAAAGAATAACATTTTTTACTTTCAAGTTCAAAAAGAAACAAAGAATTACCACCTGAAATCCAAATATAGTTTCATGGCAGACGGAAACATACCATTCAGCTGCATTGCGTATACAATTACACTCCCTGTAAACATTATTTAAGCCATCTCTATCCTCACATCACTGTTAGCCACAGAAAGGAAAGGAGCTCTCAAAAAAGAAAAAAGAAAAAAAGAAAACAACTTTGTCACTCAACTCAATTTTATATGCAGTTTAGCTAATAGATGCATGCGCATTTACCATTGTTGGGTCTCTGGATGAACTAGATCTTTTTATCATCATAAAATAACCTTCTTTATTTCTTATAATTCTCTGCTTTGGAGTCAACTTTGTTGGATATTGATATGGCTATACCAGCTTTCCTACAGTTAGTGTGCACATAATCTATCTTTTTCCATCCTTTAGCTTTCAACGTATGTCTTTATATTTAAAGTAACTCTTCTGTAAACAGCATATAATTATTGTTTTTTCCCCAATCTGACAATCTCTGCCTCTTAATTGGAGTGTTTCATCAATTCACATTTCATTTAATTAATAATATAGTTGAATTTAAGTCTACCATCTTTCTATTTATTTTTTATTTGCCCCCTCTGTTCTTTTGTTTCTCCTTTCCTGTGTTGTGTGTGTGAGTGTGTGGTAATCAAGTAATTTTTAGCATTTTATTCCATCTTCTCTTCTGTTGGCTTTTTATCTTTACCTCTTTATATCTTTTCCTAGGAACTACAATGTATATACATAACCGATCACAGTCTATGTTGAATTAATATTATAATACTTCATGGATAATGCAAGTACCTTGCAAAAGTACAATTCCATTTATATTCTGGCCTTTTTTTCTATTTTTGTCATATATTTTATTGCTATGAATGTTATAACTCTCTACAAAAAGTTGTTTGTTGTAACTATCACTTGATTTATAAAGTTTTTTTTAAAGGAAAAGCAGTATTTTATAATTATCCACATATTTACCATTACTAGTACTCTCCTTTCTTCCTATCGACCTGAATTTCCAACTTACAACATTTCCCCTTTGAAGAACTTTTAGCATTTTTAGATTTTACAAATTAAAAATGTTTTTAGATATATAGAACCTTTAACATTGTTTGCAGTCAGTTCTGCTGGTGCAAATGCTCTTAGCTTTTATCTGACTAAAAATGTCTATTTCACTTCAATTTTTAAAAAAATTTATCTTTATTTTTGAAAGTATTACAAATGCCCCCTTCTTCCCCCCATTCACCCCTTCCATCCTGCACTCTCCCCTCCAGGCTATTGTCTGTGTCCATGGGTTATGCATATACACATATAAGTTCTTAGGTTATTCTATCCCCACCCACCCACCCCTTCAATTTTTAAATATATTTCACTAGGTATAAAATTCTCGATGATGAGTTTTAAAAGATGTCAGCGGTTATTGCAATCATTGTCCCCTACATAAAATATATCTTTTTCTGTCTTCAGATGTTTTCCTTTACCACTGGCTTTCAGCTGTCTGTCTACGATGTTCCTAAGTGGGGTTATCTTAATATTTATCCTACTTGGGTTACTAATATCTATCTACTGGGGTTCATTCAGCATCCTTGATCCATGGGATTCTGGGTTTATTTTTTTCAATTAACTTTAAAAATATTACACCATTACTTCTTAAATTATTTTTTCTCCCTCTATTCTTTCTCTCTTCCCTTACTGGAAATCAATTTACACCTATATGAGGTCACCTGATACTGATCCGCACACATATCATTGAGACTCTGTTCATTTTTGTCCCATTTTTTTCCTCTCTGAGTTTCAGTTTGGATGATTTCTATTGATCTGCCTTCAAGTTCCCTGATATTTTTTCTGTTTTCTCTATCTGATATTAATTCCATTTAATGATTTTTTTAAATGTCAGGCAATGTATTTTTCAGTTTCAGGATTTACATTCAGGTCCTTTTCAGCCTTAAATATCTTTTGACAGTCCTGTCTCATAATTTCAATAAGTGGGTCACTTGTCAATCTGTTTATACTGATTGAGTTTTCTCTTGACTGCGCATCACAATAAAAGTTTTCTTTGTATGCCTAGTGATTTTTAATTGTTAAAAAGACCTATCGTAGAGACTCTGTATCTTGTGATGTTATTCTGAAGAGTCCAATTCTGTTTAAGCAAACAGTCAAATTACTAACCGATCACCATTAACTTCGGGAGGCTTGGTTTTATGCTTTACTGGATTTATTTTCTCTTAGTTCCAGAGTGAGCCCATTAGTACTGTTATGTGGCCTTTACTCTTAGGGTCTCTCTGCTGTTTCAGTGAAAAGCCCAAAGCATTTACCAAACTCTTACTCTGAATGAAACTACACACTGTTTTCCCTGCGGTTCCAACTGCTGCAATCTTTCCTCAGCCCTTTCAGCCGTCTGGATGCCATTTTCTCCTTGGGATATTTGGACTTCCACTCGTGACTGTATTGCTCAGAAGTCAGTTAAAGATCTGAAGGGAGTTCGTATGCAGAATGTATCCCCCTTGTCACCATGGCTTCCTTCTTTCTGGGATCCCCACCCTCAATTGCCAGCCATTCTGTCTATCCCACACTCTGTTCTCTGTTCCCGCAGGCCAAAAAGATTGTAAGTTTTTGGTTTTTATCTTTGCTTGAGTTCTAGCACCCCATAGCATGAGGCATGGAATTCTCCTCCAGAGACAAACTCCCTTCTTTCATGGATCAAGTGCTTCCCTGTTTCTGCCTACTCTGGTCACTGCCCAGTGCCTTCAAACAGGTGATACATATGTATTCGTCCAATAAAAGCTCTTCTTTCCTTGCAGGAATTGGGACCACAATATGCAGTTTGCGTATTAATTATCCTAATTCCTTCACAAGATCTTTTTCTAAGGACCATTTTCTATCCCTAGTTCAGGGATTACCACCTTAGGGTGTATGAAACTGTCCCGAGATCCTTATAACTTTCAAACCAATGATTTTGTGTTATAAACTGCCAATCCATTTACAGGTTTATCACTTTAATCATTTCCTACCTTTATTTTAAAGGAATATGTTATATAACAAAACTCAGAGGGCATGTCTAAAACAAAGGTCCAACAAACCCAGGGTAACTACCTTCAGCCACAATAGCTCCTTCTTAGTATAATTTACCACAGAAGTTTTTTCAAGAATGTTCTCCTCCAGGTTCCTCCTCTGCCTCTGCTTCTTTCCTATTAAGATAGATTTGTCAGATTTATTTGATAAGTTAGGAACCTGTTTTGTTTAGAACATACAGATTCATCATTGGTATCTCTTCCCTATGAATTGCTCTTCATCACTGAATCATCACCTTCTTTATTCCAAGTAATGCTTTTTTGCCTTAATAATGATTCTCCAGCCATGTTAGTATTTCCCTGTTTTATCTTTTCCCACATCTTTTAACCTTGAAACATCATATTTTAGGTATATCTCTTGTAAGTGGCACATACATGGATTGTGTTTCTTAAAAAAATCTGAGATTACTAATATATCTAGTAATAATTAAACCTGTTTAGTCTGTTTACGTTTACTGAGATTACTAATATATCTAGACTTTTTCTACACTATTTTGTTTTTTCTATTTGCTACATTTTCTTTCTTCTTTCTGCTTCTTATTACATCACTCTAGTGTTCTTTGTTCCTTTCTTTCATATGTATTTGTCTGGAAATTATACACCTTTTTTCTGTTCTTTGAGCATTACTCTTAGATTTTAAGAGTCCAAGGTCTTGCTTAAAGTCTAAAATGAACCTATTTCTTTTGCTCCTGAATAATACAATGAACTTGTATTATTGAGTTATAATTTCAGCCTCTCCCGCTCCCTTTGTCCATATATTGTCATCTAGCATTTCAGTTTCTTGTTATTTGAACAACTCCCTAATTAATCTTTTTTAAAAAAGAAAACACAGTTCTTCTGTAGATTTATAAATATGTTTACATATATATATATATTTTTTTGCTCATCATGGGTTCTTGCCTTTTTACTTTGGGCTTAAAGTTCCAGTTTCTTGAAGTATAGTCATTAATAGTTATTTGGGCAGGGATCTAAAGTTGGTGAACTCTCTCAATCTTTGTTTCTCTGAAAATGTAAATCCTCTGGGGCCCTGGCAATGTCTTGTTTCTTGCTTTGGGTGCTGGTTACTGGAGAGTGTTCATTTGTAAAATGTACAGTTATGATATGTGTACTTTTATATATGTAAATGATATACCTAATGGGTTAAAATATTTATCTTTACCCACATTGGACAATTTAAACTTATATGTGCAAGACTTAGACATACCATACAAATGTCCTTATTAGTTATGTGCTTGTCCACTCATTATGGATGAACTTGCAGGCCCTAATGTAGTCTCTTAAAAAAAAAAATCAAAGTGAGTCAGCAGAGCTTCGACTTTAACTGGTTCATTTCATGAGATATTATATCAGTGGCCTCCCACCATACCGCACCAAGATCAGTAAAGGAATTATGTAAATACAATAGCCAGCCCTGGTGAAACAGCAATTATATATCTTAGCAGCTGTGTGCTTCTGTTCATGTTAGATAATTAGCCAGAAAATTGTTTGCATAATTACTTTATGGAGCATTTGGTGATTTAACCATTTAACTCTGAAGGCTTATCCAACAGTCATTAAACCGTTTAAAGTGGTAGAGATCACAGTTGGTGCTGCTTCAGCTCACATAACAAAACCCAAATGGCCTCCGAATTCCATAGGTTTCTCCTGTGTAACCAATCATTGCAGCTGGCAGGTCCGAGCTGGCTTTTGCTTTTTAAATTTTATTATTTTCTCTCTAAACGACATGTGCGTCGACTCTTTTAAAATGATATACAACCAAAATGAGTTCTTGGGCCTGCCGCTGCTATTTCTGATTAGATGAAAGTGTACATGAATCATTGCCTTGGTTATTAAATCCATGTGCTTCATTCCCTGTTTGCCAATAGGAAACACTGAGAAAGAGAAGTCAAGAGAGGTTGCAAAGGGAAGCAAAAATAAAGAAGGGAAAACTGACCTTGGAGATTGGTTTGAAAAGTACTTCTGGTCTGGTCCACCAAAAGTAGAACCAATCTGAGAACATTTTGGTAGCTTTTCTGTACACTATTACTGTCATAATAACAATATATTTGATAATATGAAGCTTCCATCAGGAATGTTTTCTATTCCCTTTTTTGGGGAGGGGGGGTTACCTGAAGAACTTGATTCTGTGTACCTGGCAAGATACTGAACTAAGTCTAAGTCATAGATGGACATGTGTTGTCTTGTTGTAGCATTGTGGGCTTGGGGTCCAAATGCTTGTATTCAAGTCCTCACTAGTTCCTTTCATAATGTGAACTTCTCAAAGCCTCAGTCCTTGCTTCTAAAGTGGGAACACTGGAGAAAATTAGGGAGGTGCTTAGAATTCAGTTTGGAATCAAACTACATATGCTCACCTCTCAGCTCTGCCCTTACTAGCTCCAAGACCTTGGGCTTGTCACTGTTTAACCTTCTGTACTTCTGGCTAATTTTAAGGAGCCCTGTCTCATCTGAAGCTTGAGGATTAGATGAGTTAATGCATGTATGGAAACTACTTGTAACTGCCAGGCACAGAATAAACACTTCGTAAGTGAATTCTATTGTTATTTTTACTTCTAACTGCTGTTTGGGAGAACAAAATAACATCATGTACATGAAAGTGCTACTAAAGCTGTAAATCCTAGAAAAGATGATTCCCATAATCCTGTCATTTCCTAAGAATAACCCATTCATAATTCCCCAGGGAACAAATCAGAAGAAAATAGAAGTCAAAATTGGCAAAGCTCAAGTTCAGGTTCGTGCTCCCTAGAGAAGGAAACCCAAGTGCATAGCTGCCATCAGTTAAACCGGCCTTCTCCGAGAGCCCACTGCAGGCACAGCTCGTCTGCAAGATGGTGACTGAATACTGAAGTCGAGGGAAAGAACCAAAGATGGGCAACTATTGCTCGAGGAACAGTGCCTGCCATTCTCCAGACTACCCCTTGGGAGTCGCTGCTAGTGGGTACAGGGTTTCTTTCGGGGGCGGTGTACATGATCTAAAGTTGATTGTGGTGATGCTTGCACAACTCTGCGAATATGCTGATACCATCCAATTGTACACTTCAAATGGGTAAATGGTATGGCTGTGAGAACTAGATCTCAATAAAACTGTTATTTGAAAAAACAAACAACTTCTTGTATTTCAATTTGTATCATGGAGAGAGAGAGAGAAGAAAATGCATCTGGCCTCCCCTGGAGTGGAGCGTGGCGACCAGCGCCAAGACTGAGCTCTGCGGTCCCAGCACCGGCCATCTAAGTGACTGTGGCAGGTACTGCAGACAGTGGCAGCCTGAAATCCCCACCGCACCCCGGGCAGACAGGACAGAATGCCAATTTCTTTCTTTATAAAATTTTCCCATTTGTTTCCCACTAAGAAAGCAGAATTTGAAAGGAAAAGGCTAACCCCAAGGGTCTGCTCTGTCAGACACTATGGTGGGCTCTCCAGCGGGTGGGAGTGGAGGGGAAGGAAGCGGGGTGAGCACCCACAGGGCAGTGCTGGGAAGGCGCCCAAAAGGGCCAGGATACCTCCTGAGAAGTGTCTGCAGTGCTTAGGGTCCAGCTGCCAAGCTGTTGGCATTTTTATAGGGTCTTGTGAGGAATAAAGAGACTGAGCTCTCACATGGCAGTGGGGGGCTTTCTCCTTGCCCTTCTGCTGGCCCCCAGCTGGTTGTCACTCTAGTTTACCAGCTCAGACCCGGGGCTCAGGACTCAGGGCCCTGCCACAGGAGAACGTTAACAATGTCCAATGTAAACAATAAGAAACCATCATAAAGAGATCCACAGACATGAAAACACAAAAGCTCTGCAAAAATCCTCCAAAATAAACCACCAGACCGCAGTCTCAAGGATGGGAGATTCTCTGGAGGCCGGCAGGGGCCCAGTTTGTCCCAGTGCCAGCTTGGAGGACTGATTGAAAGCGTTATCTCCCAGTGGGAGTGGAAGGAAGCGCGAAAGACAAAGTGAGCTTCAGAGGTGCCGAGAGAACAAGTCTGGTCTGCGGGCATCTGCGCTCTGTCGACGGGCTGCCTCCTGCGCCTCAAAGTGCACTCTTCTTATATATGGCTTTCTGGGGAGACGGGCTTTAATTGACAGTACACCTTTGTTAGTTTTAGCCAAAAGTTACAAAAAGGGGTAAGTTCTAAAATATTTTAAAAGATAAAACTAGTGGTAAAAGTTTGAGGAGAAGCAATATTTTAATAGTCTCAAAGTATCTCCATACCAGATTTGTATTAATTAATTAATAGGACACATTGACATCAGATGCTTCCTGGTCTGATACACTGAGAAAGAGGCCACATATCTTCCATGGTATTTCTGCCAAATTTGCAAACTTGAAAACAGCTCCGAGGAAACATCAGACAAATTGAAATTAAGGGGAATTCTACAAAATCAATCTCCTATATTCTTCAAAAAATGTCAAGGTCCTAAAAGACCAAGAAAGACAGAGGAAGAGTTCAAGATTAAAGGAGGCTAAATCAGTAGGTGAGTGGATAAAAAAGCTGTGGGACATTTATACCATGGAATACTATGCAGCTGTAAAAAAGAAAGGTCTCTTACCCTTTGGGACAGCATGGATAGAACTAGAGAGTATTATGCTAAGTGAAATAAGCCAGGCGGAGAAAGACAAATATCACATCATTTGACTCATGTGTGGAATCTAAGAACAAAATAAATTGATAAACAAAATAGATCCAGAGACATAGAAGCATGGAACAAACTGAAGAATTCAGAGGAAAGGTTGGGGTGGGAGAGTATGGGGGGGGGTAGATTAATCAAAGAACTTATATGCATATATGCATAACCCGTGGACGCAGACAATAGTGTGGAGAAGGCCTGGAACGGGGCGGGGGCTGATGCTGGGTGGAGGGGATCAATGCGGGGGGGAAAGGAGGGGACATCTGAAATACTTTCAACAATAAAGATAAATTTTTTAAAAAAGAAAAAGATTAAAGGAGGCTAAAGAGACCAAAGGCAAGGCCTGATCCTGGATTGGATCCTTCTGTCATAAAGTCTATTGTCAAGACAATGGTGGAATTTGAATAAGGTCTGAGGATTAATAATAGCATCATAGTCATGTTAATTTTGTGATTATAATAATTTTACTGTGTTTATGTAAGAAAATGCCCTTGTTTTTAGGAAATACACTGAAGTAGTTAGGGGCAAAGAGACATCCTATCTGCAACTTGCTCTCAAATGGTTTTAGAAAATAGTAATGATAATAATTATATATAATTAGAGAGAATAATTAAAGCAACTGTGCTATAATGTTAACATTTGAGGAATTTACTCCAAGAGCATATAAGATCCTTTGTACTATTATTGAAACTCCTTTGTAAGTTTGAATATTCAAAAGAACAGTTTTTAAAATAACATTAAATTTCCCGGGAGGAGAAATGAAATAAAACCTCCAAAAGGAGGGTGCAGACGTAGGTAAAGAAAGGGCTTCTTATGGACATTCCACCCGCTGCACTGTGTTCCAGGTGGGGCTTTGGGGTTCCAGAGAAGTCTCCTTCAGGAGGCTGCTCCGTGGGCTGCTAAACTCATCTCTTCCCCAAAGGGAACCAAACTGTTTCATGGTTAGGAGAATGGGAAGCACTCCCTTGACACTCAACATTTGGAAATAATATCTAATGTGATAGAGAGGCCAGGGGCCCTGTCCAAGGAAATTATTTCCCACCCTCCTTCTGTGTGAGGCATCGAAGGGCTGTTGTTTTGGATTATTAAGATAATGAGATGCAGATGAAAACTTAAATTACAATATATAGGCTCTTGAAATGTTTTCTTACTACATCTCAGCTACCTCCTCCTTCTTCTTGTCCAGTTTCCTTTTTATCTGTTTTATGTTTATGAGTTCATTAGCCGCTCTCCTCATGACACTGTAGGAGGAACCTTAGGACTTTGCAATTCATCAGAACACTGTGCCCCCACAACTTTCCCCGCCCCTGCAAGCTGTATTCTTAACTGGTGAAAGGAGTAAAAGGGGAAGGAAGGGACAAGATTTAGCAAGTGATTTTCAGCAATATCTCATTTAATCCTCACAATTCTTGGAAGGTAGGTGGAAAATCCATTGACAAATGGAGACTGAGGTTCAGAGAGGTTGAGAAGGGGCTAAAACCACACAAATCGTAAGGAATGGAGAGCAGGGATTCAATAGCCAGGTTTGTTTAACTCTGGGGCCTATGCTGCTTGCACTTCAGTTTAACACTAATGAAATCTGGTGTGTTCATTTCTCTTTAAAAATAGCACTTTTTAAGTGTGGGGTGATTTTATGTATATATATATTTTATAATAAATAAATAAATATATTTATTATATTTATATATATATAAAATAAATATATATTTTTTAAAACAGAAAACTTAGATGACAAAGAAAACCATAGTGAAAAAATCCATTCATCCTACCACCCATTGTTAACCTGCATGGTTTGGAAGTCAAGACTAATTAAAAATAGCACCACATTTATCAGTATTAATAACCCAAATATAATATTGGGTATCTTTGCTCCTTTCAATACATCAAATTTCAGCAAAAAATGCATTTTAGGTGATCTAGGCCATAACTCTCCTTTTTAGGGATGAGGTCTCCTCTACCTGGCAGGGATGTGGAAATACCAACTTTTTGAACTAAGAGAGAAGTTGGATCATATGACCTGCAACTTTCCTCTGAACTCAAAGGCTTAATAATTTGAGGGCCTATGTCTTTGTGTATTTGTTTTGTCTTTGCTGCTAACCTGGATTTCTAAACTGGACACTCACACTTTTTCTGTATCTGAGAAAGTGAAAATTTCTACCCAGTGATAAAAGGAAATTTTTACTATGACCCGATCCATCAGTCCTTTCCACATCTGTTGTCTAAATAGCATACATAGTGGTTAAAAAATAGGCTTCAAAGTCAGACACTTTTGGAATCAAGTTTGAATTCTACTACTTTCTGGTTGTGAGATGCTGGGTAAATTATTAAATCTCTCTAGAGCTCCTTCCTTCTTCCATAAAATGGAGGTAAATATAAAGAATAATTGAAGATACTTCAATGAGACAGTGCGTGTATAGGGCTTTGTACCTTTCCTGACACACAGGATGTGCTGAACAGATTATTCCTATTGTCAATAAATGCTGGGCTTAATGAGGGTAGATAGCATCCCATAGTGAAATAGTGAAGGTACAAGAGTAAGACAGGAACAGGTAGACCCTTGGCATGATTTTTCTACTTACAAGCTATGTGATCTTGGTCAAGTAACAAACTCTATGCACTTCAGTTTCCTCATTTGTAAAATATGATAAAAGTGATTCAATTCAGGTCTGTTTGACTCACAAGCTTATGTTTGCAACTACTACACTGCAGCATAAAAATGACACCTGCAGGGTTGACATTATAGCGCTCTGTAGGGGAAGTGCCTCCTAGATGAATTCAGTATCAGCAGACATGGTAGTAATAGTAGAAGTAGTAGTTATTATTGCTGTAGCCATGCTTCTATTCACCATCATTGTCACTCAGAGGTCTAGAATGGTATTGAAAGATAGAGCTTGGCTTGTTTGAGAAGGTGACTGGGGTTGAGCAAACTGGTGGAGACACAGCACTAGCATGGCCCTGGTAGCAGGGTATGCCCCAGGCCAATCATGTGCACTCAGCTCAGACACTCCATGCATTTGATGTAAACAGTGACAGGGGAGAGTAGTTTCCATGGCTTATAAGTCTGTTTCTGTGTGCCTCCCTTGAAGGAGAAATGACTGTGAAGGTCTCTTCTCCCCTTCAAATTCTCAAATTGAGTATCTAATGAATCTAATAAAATCCTTTAGGATACCTTGGTTCTGGGCCACTTAATCTCTCTAACCATACTTTGTCATCTGCCAAACAATGATGATACTATTTACCTCCCCACCCCTGGCAGAGACCATTTACTCCTGTGTATCCTGAATGCCTAGGGCAGTACCTGACCCTAGGATATGGTTGTAAGTCTGTGCTTGGTGAATGCTAAAGAAAGGCAAGTGGGAGGAGATAGGTCCCTCCCAAGGCATCTACCCTCTTACTGTTAACAAACAACCCTTTCAGATAAATCAAAAGCATAGAGTAGAGGCCATTCATTAGCTCTACTCCTGTGAAATCTGTGCAGCTCCCTGCAGAGGAAGGCTCTTCAAGAGTGAAGAGTGCCTAGGGTGTCCACACACTCCTAGGTATAGAGGAAATTGCTCTGCAAAGTTCCAATAATGTAAAGCTAGCACCTCTGAATTCCCCATGAGATGTCAGCTCAACCTCCATTAGGTGCACACCAGACCAGAATGTGATACCCAGGAAGGGGCGTTTGGCTTGACCATGATGGCAAAACCCTGCCTCTTTAAGTGCTTTTCCATGCTGCTCGCCAGCCACCCACTGGGGATATTTATTTTAGCATCAATGAAACTATAGCCTCTGGTTTTGTGCTTCCACCTCACATTTCCCCTTCATTCCCAGGCCACATCATCATCATCATTCATTGCCTTTATTAAGGGCCTATCTGAGGGTGTTTGGCTGTCTGTGAACAACAGTGTATTGGCGCCACTCCTGCTCTAGTGTCATAGGAAACTGCACCTCACTCATCTCAGCCCCCAAGTGTCTTTGCCACTTATTTACCTAGTTACACACATACACCACATACTCATAATTCACTATTTTCAGCCAAGGGGTAGAGAGCTAGTTAATGTGCAAATGTTATTAGAGATTGGGAACACATTAAAGCCATTTCAGTCCAGATTCTCCTGCCAATTCTTTGGGGATGGGGAATTCAGAAACAGGTACTTGGAATATGTTTATGCCTGGGGAAGAGTGACTTTGGAAGGGGGAAGGCTGAGACAAAGATCTGCAGCCAGCCTGGAAGACACCACTGTGAGAGGATTGGGGGAAAGGGAGCATCTTCAAAGTCAGGTTTCTTTTACCCAGGCCTAGCCTGCTGCTGCTTTCCAGATATTTGTAGTAGAATGCAGATAGTTATCTCCAACATTGAGCTCAAATAGAAAAGGCATTGAAAATAGTCAATGTGAGTGACAGCATTCCTTGAGGCAGACTCTCCCACACCAGATGGGAGAATGTGTGTCCCCATTTAGCCAAGCCCAAACAGTTCAAGGGCTGCATGGAATCAAGCCTTGGGTGCACCTGTGGAGGGTCAGTTCTCAAGGTCTGAGCCCAGGGATTGGTCCACACTTCCCAGTCTACTTGGAGACAGCCACGAAGGAAGCACAGTCTAACAGAGGGCCCCCTGCTTACTGGACTTCACACTCCCAACACCAAGCAGTAGGAGTTTTCCAGGACTAGAAAAGTAAGGAAAACCAAAACAGATGAGAAGAAAATATTTCTCCTTGTAAGAAAAAAGATTTCCTCTTGAACTGCTCTTAGGGTATTAGCAATCTCATTATTAGTTTCTTGTGGCAAAGCCTTGAGTCACAATGTTTTTATTACTAATGCCACCACCTTCATCTGGGTGGATGGCAGTGCCATCTTAACCATGATTTCCTAATGGCATATTTCTGGTTCTTGCCCTTGTGTGAAATAATAGTATTCTTTTGGGTTGGGTTTCTAAGGGGCCGGAAATACTGCTCTCTGACTTCTTGAACTAACGAGTTCACTATTGGGACAGCACAAATAAAGACTGGTGCTTGGGACGTCTTGGCTCACTTTTGGAGGGTGTTGTTTATGAGAGTGCCTTGAGCAGTGATCAGAGCAAGACAGCAGAGAGTTATAAAAAGAACTATGTACAGTCATTTGGGGTGAAGAGATGGGATAATCTTACTGAGGAGTCCCTCAACAACATTATTAAAGCTTGAAATGTACAAAGGCACTTACATGAGTTCATGTTTTAAAGTCCAGGGAAAACCAAACAATAACTAATATGGTGAAGTGTTTGAATGAGGAGGTGCTGTACCTGACTTGCAGAAATTACTTTCAAGATCCCAAAGATGGGGAAAGTGGGAATTGCTCTTTGTAAGACTTTAGAAATTTTTGTCTTGCTCTTCTTGCAAAAGGAAAGCAAATCTGTCCTTGGGAGGACTTGTAAGACAGCCTTCTCTTTAAAAAAAAAAAATCTCAGAAAACAGATGAGTACCACAAAACTTTGAAAGAGCTAAGATCAACTTGGTGTTTGACAAAGCTAATATAAGAATGGTAATCAATCCCTTGGCAATGAAAATTTTAAATTTAAAATAAGCTTCAACAAAGCCTTTGAACCTTCAAACACTTTATCTTTAAGAAATTAATGGGTCCCTGAAGAAGTCACATTTCCTTTCTGTTTCTGTAATATATACTTCAATTGCATTAATCAACAATGCCGCAAAATAACTGACACCAAGCAACTTCCAAGCTGCATTTTCAAATGCTCTGTTTCTTCAGCAGAGGCTTAGCATTTGAAGACAGCTAATTGAGGTTTACATAAGCATGAATAAATATTTGGGGAAGCTGGATTTTCCCATCCTGTTGTCACCAGTTGCTTGTCCCAGAATGGTTTCCCTCTTCCTTCTACTGTCATTTCTCTTGAATGTGATAAACTGTCTTGCTGAAGGAGGTATTATGTTAGACCGCCCTTCTGCAGTGTCTATGATGAGGCTGAGACACCCATCAGATGGGTCTCCTTTTAAAGCACATCGGGATTTGTGAGACATTTTGTTTTTCCCCATTGAGAAATCAGCTGAGGTTTCTCCAGTTCCCTGTGCTCTCCTCTGCTCTGCACAAAACAAAAAAATTGAGTTTCATTGACATTCATCTTTTTAGATGTGATTTTCTTTGTAAATTGGATTTTGCTTTTATTGTATGTACCTTCAAATCTATCCCTAGGAGAGTTTTGGTTTCACTTAACTTTGCTCAGAGAAGATGACTCCAAGGGCCCTGTTTTCCCATTTTGGCGCTCTCTCTCTCTCTCTCTCTCTCTCTCTCTCTCTCTCTCTGTCTCTCTCACACACACACGCACGCACACACAAATAAAAACCTTAAAAATAAAAGGCTTCAAATATTAATTTTACTAGTGTAGTATTATACACTCACACACTTGAATTTTCCATTTGGGTATTTCCCTGTCTATTTGGGAGTGATCAATATCTGTCCAGCGGGAGGTCACTTCTCCTTTTTTTTCCCTCAAAGTTTTGCCTTCGGGGATATTGATTTTTTTTTTTTAAATGTATCTCTCGATTTTAGCGAGAGGGAGGGAGAGGGAGAGAGAGAGAGAGAAACACCAATGATGAGAGAGTCATTGATCAGCTGCCTCCTGCACGCCCCCTGCTGGGGATCGAGCACGTACCCTGACCGGGAATCAAACAGCGATCAACCCCTGAGCCATGCCCGGCCGGGCACACTTCTCCTTTTTGCTAATGGCCTATCACTGCTCCTGACACTGTCGCAGTGATGGGCAGTCTTGACACGGGGCTCTTTCAGCCCCTGGTGGACATTTCCACATTTACCATCTCCTCTCCCCAAGGCATAACTACTGAGTCCATTTCACTAAGACCCTTGCCTTACCCATCATCTTAGAAAACAATCTGATAAAATTACCCTTCCTAAGGTGAATTACCTCTTCCAGGGATTTCTGAATTTTAATGGGGAACTTCCTGAGAAAGAATAAATTAGTTTTTAAGGTGGAATTACCTGCACAGGGCAGTGTAAGAGATTTTTCAAAGGTTGTGGAATAAGGTAGACTTTGAGTCATATCAACCAGGCAGCTTAAATGCATATATTTACAAGGCTTATCCTTTGTAAAAATAATTATGGGTTATCAGCTATTTCAGAAGTTCCATTACCAATAGTTCAATACACTACAGGAGAGTTCCATGTAATGAGAGACATGTGGCATGGTTGCTACTTCTAAAGATACTCGCCCCATTTGCAAATCTGCTAGTCACCAAAGTGGAAATCAGGACATTTGGTACCACACAAACCATTCATCTGAATACATGGTGGGTTTTCACATGGCATTTCAATCTGACAGCTAAAATCATGATTCAGTTGACAAGGCTGATTGAGCCCTCTGGTCTTATCTAAGTGAAATCAAGAGACTTGAATCTCTTTCCTCTAGCTCCTGGGAGAAGAGCTCTTTTCTTCCTTGCCATGAATATCACTTTTGTTGTGCATACATATGTTTCGGTTGCTTTCCTCTACAGGCATATCTTGTTTTATTGCACTTCGCTTTCTTGCACTTCATGGGTGTTTCATTTCATTTCATTTATTTATTTATTTATTTATTTATTTATTTATTTATTTATTTATTTATTTATTTATTTATTTATTTATTTTTACCAATTGAGGGCAAGATCTTTCACCAGCAAAAACATTATGACTCACTTTATTGTGATACTCACTTTAGCACAATGGTCTAGAACAAAACCAACAATATCTCCGAGGTATGCCTGCATTTAATAAGAGTGGCAATATATGTAAATAGACCAAGTTGGATGAGATTATCTGCTCACATAATCACACCCACGGAGAAACTGTTTGGGTCCAGATCATCACTAGAATTTGAAGCTGAAATTCAGTAAAAGGACTCTATGAACCAAAGTAAGTTCAGACCATCCCCAGGATGTGCACATCAAGGAAGGACACGCTGCACATTGGGCTTCCCAACTTGGCCATAAGCAAAGCTCAAACTTCCACAGTCTCTGGGAAAATGAGATGTTACACGTTCTTAGTGGGAGCTGACAATTAAGCCAAGTGAAGAATCATGTGAGGCAGGGGAGTGGGAGTTCATGCTGCTTAGCCACATGCCTCAGGTGCTCCAGGAGTGGGAGGCCCAGGGCCAAACGCTTTCAACCACCCAAGAAGCTGGGGATCCTGAAATCTACAACCCTATGGCTTATTATTCTGTTTATTACCATGGAGGTTGCCCTGTTCCTTCCAACTATTTCCTTTGGCATGATAAGGATTTTGTGAGGTGCCAGGGGAAGATATAATTCATTAGAATCAAGTAATGATTTGTAATATTTAAATTATTCCATTAAACCAGGAAGCAGGTCAGGAACTAACCTTTAAATACAGCCAAGGGAGAAAGTCAGCCCAGCAGCTTAAAATATATATCTTTTGCAGGAAACATGGAGCATATAATTAGCTGTAATTTCTGCAACTGCTGTCAGGAAGCTCTATTTTTTGGCTGATAGGCAGTGTTATCTCCTGATGGCCTGGGAAATCAAATCCTAGGGTTGCATTCCTGGATCCTGCATGGACCCTCGTGGGTGGCTTTTGTAGGGGGAGGGAATGGGCAAAGGAGCAAAGGAAAGGAATGGGTAGGGTGGGGCTGGGAGTTGCAGAAGTTACAGGGAAGGATCTGGGGGTAGCCTCTTGGATTCTTGTGTAAGGAGACTCTGAATGTTGTGAATTACATTTAAATATATTCTGATTTGCAGTGTGATCACTTCCCCAAGACATTTTCAAGGCTTAATATGCTGGGCAAAAGCTGTATTCCTTGGCTCCTGCTGGTAGTTGTGGAGGAAGTTAAATGTGCTACTGTTAGAGGGTCACTTTTATTTTTGGCTGTTTCAACAAGCACGGATTTTTTTTTTTTTTCCAATGGGCAAGTCTCCGTCTGGTAGAGGCATTAAAAATTAGTAAAGGTGGAAGTGCTTCGAAACATTTGATCTCTTCTCAAGGAAGCTGAGCAGAGGGGAGGGCTCCCTCAGGAAGCCTCGCTGTGCGGAAGCATATACACCAACAATGAGATTTTCCTTAATGCCTCCTATGGCCTTGAATTCTCCCCTCTAGTTAGGCACCAAAGGGGCAGAAATCCAGCTCTCCTTTCTGACATCTGATCTAAATCTCCTGAAGTCTCAGGGGAGGCCAGGGAGGCTCAGGTCTGAAGTGATAGAACAAAAACAGCAACTTGGCCGTAAATAAATCCAATTTTTGTCCATTCTAACCAGAGCTGGTTTGGTTTGCTGGGAAATGAATTCTCTCCTTTTTGTTTTCCTGGAGACTGTCAAATCCTGCCTCACCTTGCCCTCTGAGCCAGCTAATTATCCAACAAACAGTTGCACTAACAGAAGTGTACCCTGTCCTTAACAAGAGTGACAGTAATTGGCATTAAAAAAAAAAAAATTATCTCTCCCAATTATTTATCAGGATTCTGCAGTCGTTGACCTCTTTCCTAATTATTTATTTAAAAAAAAAAATGCTGCAGTCTACGTGGGAAAGAAGAGATATGATTTTAAAGGATTTACTCTGTAAAAATAGTGTAATCTTCGCCTAGCACCGCAAAAGCCCGAATACCGTTTCTCTCCTCTCCTTCCCGGGATGAGCTCTCTTTGATGGAGATCACGTCCACACGTACATTATACTGATACCCCCAGATAACACATCTTGCATTTCAAACTCAGGCATCTTCCAGGTTCCAAGCAGGAAAGAATAAAGCAAGAAGGTGAACAAACACTCATTAGATGAGAAATGGAGAAGCAAGGGGGCACCTTTCCAGGGACTTCCATCCCAGTATTTATCCGACAACATCCACAGTATACAAATAATTGCCGCGCGGCCCTGACTTGGTCAGATAAACCTGCTCTCTGCCTCATAGAAACAGCTTAAGAGCATTTCTCGGAAGGCGCCCATCTCTTCCCCAGCAGCTGCTCATCTCTAATGTAGCAGCTCTGTGCCGTCCTCCAGAGCAGAGCAGCATTGTCCCGGCTATGAATAAATCATTAACCCTATTTTATTAATAAGGCAAAGATAACAATACTCCCAGCCTGGCCCCGCTCTTCCTTCCAGCAGGGCCTCAGAAACAAGTGCCACATCGCTCTTGCTGTGCGGAGAAAGGCTGTGAGTCCCAAGGATGCTGCTCGCAGGACGTGGGGTGTGAGGCACTAGCCAGCCGTCGGCACATGAGACGTGACTCTGAAGCCTCAGAGGTTTGCAGCTCAAGAGAGAGTCCGCTTCACAGGGTGGCAGTTTCCCTGGGACAGACACTGCTGCCAAGGACCATGGGAGAGGAGGGAGCTGAGCACTGTCTCAGGGAGAGTTTGGGGAAGAAAGATGAGCAGAGAAGCAACTTACCTTGGTGTTCATTTTTTTAAATAAAGAAATAACAGTTTTTTTAAAAAAAATCCTTTCAATAGAAATACTATTTTATGTTGTCTCACCTCTTATTGCACCCGCTCGCCCTGGAAACAGGTAGAAACAGATTAGAAATTTTATTTTAAGAAACGTTGTTAATGCATCAAGTACCTTACTATATCATCAGCTCTGTTTTACCATTTACTGAGTTATATTTCTCATTGTGCTCAGGCCTCATTCGGAGGCAAATGCGAGAAACCCAAGTTAGATACATTTTAGCAATAAAGAAGGGGAGGAGTTGTTGAGCCTGGTGCAGTGCTGAAGGAGCTGGGGCTGACTGTAGGCATGGCTGGGTGTGAGTTCCATGAGTGCACCAGACTCTTCTCTGTTTCTCCACACAGTTCATTTCCACGGGGATTTTCCCCGTGGGAACCCCCATTGGGAGGCTGTGGAGATTTTAGACACCCAGCTGCCCTCTGGACCAGCTGAAGGGAGGACGTTACTGCTTGCCATCCCCATGGGAACTCTGATGAGGAAACTCCTGAGCATCTCCCACCTACTCTTCTCCAAGTCTCCCCACTCAGCAAATGATAACCTGCGTCCACCCAGGGCTCCCCCAGGAACCTTGAGCCTTTCTTTGTTCCCCTCTTTCCTTTACCCTCTGCTCCAATCTACCAGCAAGTCCGATCAGCTCTACCTTCAAAATGCATTCCAACCACTGTCACCACTTCACTAGCACCCTCGTTGGAGCCACTAGCATCCTTTGCCTGGACCAATGAGAGGGTCACTGAGGAGAGACTTGTCTCCCTAATCAACACTCTTGCTCCACCCAAATCATTTGTCCATGCTTAGCTATAGTGATCATTTTCAAATGATCATAAGTGGGACTGTGTCCTTAACTGCTTAAAAATTTTTTATTTTCCCACTGTTCTAAAGGCTAGAATTCTAAAATCAAAATGTTGGCAGGATTGGTTCCTTCTGGAAACTCTGGGGGATAATCTGTTTCATATCTCTCTTCAAGCTTCTGCAGGATGCCAGCAATCCTTGGTGTTCCTTAGCTTGTAGCTGCATCACTCCAATATCTGCCTCCTTCATCCATGATGTGTCTCTGTGTCCAGATCTCTCTCTTACAAGGATACCAGTCATTGGGTTAAGTATCACCCTAAGCCAGTGTGGCCTCAACTTGATTACATCTACAAAGACCTTGTTTCCAAATAAGGTCACAACACAGGTATGAGGGGTTAAGACCTGAATATATCTTTTAGGGATACACAATTCAACTCAGTACACTATAGTCTCTGGCCTCCCCAAAACTTACATGTATTCCATGGGCAAAATACATTCACTTCCTTCCTAAATCCTTAAAGGTCACAACCTATTCCAGCATCAATTCATATCTAATATTTCATCTAAATGTAATCAACTCAAAAAGGCCCCAATCTTATCTCCTAAATCATCTAAGTCAGGTATAGGTGAGACTCTGAGCATGATTCATACTAGAGAAAAATTCCTTTCCATCTATGGACCTCTTAAACTTAGCAAACAAGTTATCTTTCCAAAACACAACGGCGGGATAGGCATTTCCATTCTAAAAGTAGAAATTGGGAAGAAAAGGGGGTTACAGGTCCAAACAAGTTCAAAACCCAGTTCAGCAAACTCCATTGCGTCTCAAGTGCCCAGAATAATCCTTTGTGGCTCGTGCTCTGTCTGCTGGGTCAACTGGCAGAAGGACCCCAACCCTCAGAGGGTCTAGGAGGGCCTGGCTCCCTCGGAGATGAGGCTGAAGAGAGGGTAGCATGGATTAAAAAAAATGGGAAATATCCAAAAGTAAACTACTCAATTTTATATGTTGCTGAGGATGAAACCTGAGGAGGGTCCCTTGGACTGGTTTTATTTAGCCACATTTGCAGCTGCAAGCACTCTGGCAGCCCCAGAGCTGCCCTTGAGGCTAGCAGAAGGGAAGGAAAGGGAAGGGAAAGTCCTGCAGCTGGTAAATTAGTTCACGCTTAAGGTTAGGAAACAAGTAGGGCTGACTTCATGGGTATGCAACCTGCAGAGGCCCCAAACTTCAAAGGGCCCCATAGTTGGTTTAATGCTCTTCTTTCACCATCTTGAAATTCTTAATATTAGAACAAGGAGCTCCACATTTTAATTTTACACCGGGACCCTCCAAATTATGTACCTGGTCCTGAGTGTAATCACTACCCTACACTTACTTATGACAACTTTGTATAGACATAAAAATAACTGGAATTGGTACCAAATTATTGACGTAGTTATTTTTGCAATGTGGAATTATGGTCATTTTAAGTTTCCTTTTTCCCCTTCATCTATATTTTCTAATTTTCTAGAAAGAACATGCATTACTGATGTAGGGAAAATATTTTAAAAACTTTGTAAATTATCAATGAAATAAATTTTTTATAAAGTATCTTCTCCATCTTGATCTCAACCAGATGAGTCTTATAGGCCTTGTTTCGCATGTAGATATGGGAAGAAGACACCTATGGAGAAGAAGCTGTGCCAGTCAAGAATGTGCCCCTTGGAGGCAGCAGATGGAGGGAGGGTCATGAAAGGTGATGCCTACAAGATCCTCGAGCTGTCTCCACAGAGTCTTCCCTGAAGAAAGGAAAGAGAAAGATACCTCCAATACTCACAGCCCATTCCTTTATGAAGCCTTAACTTCTGACTTCTGTTTCTGTCCCTGCCAAAGTGCTACAGAAGAAAACCATACGGCTCTGCCAAGGGGCCATGCTACACGTTTACGAGTCCAACATCAGCTGGCCCAGTGCTGTTCAGCATACCATGTCCCTCTATTTGGAAACATTTCCCATTTTCCACAGCATATGCCAAACTTAACTCTGCCCTTCTCAACCCTGAGTAAACAGTCATTCTTCTAACTGCCTCAAGGAAACGAAGGGCATTCCGGGAGAATTTACACAGCCTCTCCTTCAAGCTTTTACTTTAAAATGTCTCCCTCACCTCTGACTTCTACCCCTTAACTTCCAAATGAGTAAGGTCCTGTTTCTCTTTTCGCAGGATAGCATAATGCTCTCCTCCCCCGGAGTACATTTTCAGGATGAGAAACCCAAGGTAGTGCTCATCTAATTCTTTGTCATGTGGTATGTCTTTCAAAATTAAAAAATATATATATATCCCTATTTATACATAGTATAATTATCTGTACTTCAGGGATATCGATGCTTATATGCTAGTTAACATGCTCTGATCTATTTATAAGTTAGCTCTTTTTGTTTGCCTAAGCTCAGAGCTCACTTTCTCCAACTTTTTGTCACTGGCATTACCTAGGGTGGCCAGTTTCCAAAGATGGTCCCCAGTGAACCCCACCTCCCATAATTCATGGCTTTGTGTAGTCCCTGTCTTTTGAATCTGGGCTGGCCGTGGGACTTACTTTACCCAATAGAATATAATGAGAGTGACACTGTACATGTAGGCAGTCAACATATTGAATAAAGAAATTCCACCCAGCCGGGAGTGGCTCAGTGGTTGAGTGTCAGCCTAGGATCCAGGAGATCATGGTTTGATTCCCAGTCAGGTCACATTCCATGGTTGCGGGCTCGATCCCCAGTCGGGGGCGTGCAGGAGGCAGCCGATCAATGACTCTCTCATCATGGATGTTTCTATCTCTCTCTCTCCCTCTCCCTTCCTCTCTCTGAAATCAATAAAGATATATTTAAAAAAGAAGAAAGAAGAAAGAAAGAAAGAAAGAAAGAAAGAAAGAAAGAAAGAAAGAAAGAAAGAAAGAAAGAAAGAAAGAAAGTCCAAGTGGATGGAATTGTAAAATGTATCTTTGCTTACACAGTTTGAGTGTCTTTGGGCAAATTTCTTCCCAACCTTTTAAGGCCTAGCCCTGGGCTGCCATTCCAACATTTGCCAATAATCTTATATAATTTTGGCAGTTGTATTTTGTCTTACATTTTCGTAGACCTCATTTATATTTAAACTACTTCAATGTGGATATAGTAGTTATGGTCTAAAACACAGAATGTCTTTTAAAATTAATGTGCTTTGATTGCTGTGAATGCCCTGTCTGATACTAAGGTAATTCATAAATGATATGATGAGGCCATTTTTCCAGAGTTTCAGGCTGTCCTGTAAGTATATTATTTCTAGCAACGCTTTGAAGCCCTTTGAAAGTAGAAGTCTACAAAGCATGCCAGGAGGAAACGCCAATTTGAAGGATTGAAAGAAAAGTATAACAAACCGCCATATTTGTTAGCATTTTGAGGTATGGAAATCTTTGTGAAATTTTAAACACCATCTATTTCCTCAGGCATGCATGTTCCCAAGTGGTAACATTACAAATCAGAATTCATAGGCCTGCAAAAATATTTCCAAAGAATGTCTCCTGAGTCCCCAGTGAGCGTCTCATGTCCGCTCTAGTGGGTGCTCCCTCTTCTCTGCGTCTTTCCCCAGGAATCCAGCCAGAGCCTCCCAAACCAGATGTTTTCCCCTCAGCTGAGGCACCAGAACCTTCCACATGCCAAACTGTTCAGCGTTCTGTTCCATTTCACATCCTGTTAGGTAAACATAGCTGTGCTCCTTGGACAAAATTTTTGTAAAGTTTTCCTAAAACAAATCTTTCAGGTTTACTCACTGCTCCACGGCTTACCACGGGACTCACATATAAACTCACTGGGCCCAAAGAGGACTCATCTTCATGGACACTAAATGACAGGCACTGTTCTGTTCTCAGGACTACTCCCTATCCCCATAACTCCTAAGTTTTAGTATCATATCCCATTTTCAAGCTTTCTCTCCCCTTCGGAAGGGCCTTTCCTTCTTCGGGTAGAATCTTCTAGCAGGCCTGAAGATTATTCTACCAGCTCAGAAATACCCAACCAGTTTAAATTATAATCATGTACCAACTTAGGTTCAAAGTGGGTCTCCCATCACAAAAACAGTATATAACTGCATTAGACTCTGAAGATGTAAAATGTAGGAATAGTTCACTATTGTTCCCCTCATGGGGAATGCAAAGAAAATGGATGTGGGAGACCAGAAGCTAGATGTATTCCCAGCCTCTGTTCCTAGATGATTCCAGTGATATCAACCCCTAATTGTGCCTGATGACTAAGTAGGCATGGTTTTCCTTCTGTACATGCTGGGGACACCTATCCTAGAGAGAAATGTAGACTTGGATGAAGTCATAACAGGCTCCTTCCTCTCAAAACATAACACATGGTGTGATGGTGCAAGGGGATCATGTGGATGACCTAGTCCTTGGAAAGCAGGCATGGAAACTTTAAAGCAACAAAACACAAGTGCAAGACAGAAAAGAACATGCAGAAGAAAAGGTGAGAAAGAGACACTTAATTGAGACAAAGATAAATTCTCCTGAACTTTTCAGTTGATAAGACAGGACATTCTTTTTAGGATTAAGATGGAGAAAAATTATTCCCTTGGATGGAATGAGCTAAAGGTATCTTCTCCCCAAAGCTAGAAGGGCTCCATAAAATAAAAATAACAACTAACATATGGGTCGCTTATTACATGCCAGACACTGAGCTAAGTATTTTATATGCTTTAATACATTCAGTCATGACATCGACCCCATGTCTTATTACAGTTGTCATCCCATTTTAAAGATAAGAAAATTGAGGCATAAAGAGGTTACAAGTTACCCACAATCCTCAGCTAGTAAATTGCAGAAGCAGGATTGGAATTTAGGCAATCAGGGCAAGAGCACTTAAATCACGTGGCACCAGGGTTTCTCAAGCTTTGCACTAGTAGCACTTTCAGCTGGATAACTCTTTGTGGGGGATTGACCTGTGCATTGTAGGATGTTTGGAAGTATCCCTTACCTCTACCCACTAGATGCCAGTAGCAATGCACCCCCTGCCACCATTGAGACAATCAAAAATGCTTCCAGACATTGTCAAAATTTCCCCTTGTTGAGAACCACCATTTGGTACTAAAAGTCCTCACAGTCTGACTCTATTACCGCTCTGACCCCAGTACTTGTCCTCAGATTCTTTGATATTATAAAGTAATTTGGTGCAGACATTAAACAAGTTAATATAGTTATAGTGCTTAGGAAAGCTCCATGCACATAGCAAGCACTAGTAATGTAAGTACTAGCTATTATTATTGCGTTTTTGTTATTGTCATCATGACAGAAAAGACAGTAGAGCAGAGTGGAAGGGAATCTGTTGTGGATAACTGGAGATTTGGGGAGCGATTTCCCCCACTCTTGGAAAAACAAAACCAGGGCTCCAGTGTGGAAGGTCCAGCCATCAGCCATAGCCAGGGTAGGAGCTTTGCAAATAGTCAAAACATGAGTCTTGTACAGGCAGAAAAGTAAATCATCAGAAAAAAATTAATTTCTTTCAGTGAGTTTTTATTAAAAGTCATTCTGAGTATATGATAGCTTCCCTGCTCTTGCAATTAATGCTTTTTTTTTTGGAGTCTTGGGTGTCTCCTGCCTTGATGTGATCAGGTCACTGGGCTTATTGAGGAACACATCTCATGTCAATCAGGCAATGGCTTGAGGAGTAGAAAAAATAGGTCTGCGTAGGAGCAAGAAAAGGAGACTAGGGTGATGTGTGAAGGAGCAACACAGGAAAGGGAGTCATCACATTTTGTGGCCCTGCTGCTCATAGAGTCTACGAGTAGACAGCCATCTTCAGCTGGTGGTGGAAGGGGAAACCGTACCTCAGGGAGGGTGCAGAATGAACACACCTGTGTGAAGCCAGCACTGGGACTCATTCCAGAAACAGCCACAAAGGGCTTTCAAGAGGCACAGAGACTCTGTGACACTCAGGCACCCCTCAGACAGCCTGTGAACTGCTAGGTAAAACCCACCCTAAGCCTTCACCACTAAAGCTAAGACGGACAGACGGTCAGGGCTCAATGGCAGCAGCTACTTGAGAGCAAGAAACGTTAAAAATTCAGGGAACATGAAAACACAGGGCATGAGGAAAGATGTTGCCATTTTCATGAAAAGCATTGTGTCAGCTTGGTAATGTTTACAGACATAGAAAAGCCCCAGAGTTGTGAAGAAAATCTATTCACCGCACTGAAACGACCATTTAACTTCCCTGGGCCTCTGTTTCTTTATGTGAAACCACAGCCATGTTGTAGCTGGTTTTACCTTTTTTCACTTCCAATATTTAATTTAGTTCTCTTAACACCTCGAGAGGTGGGTATTATTGTCCTTAATTGAAAGGTAAAATTGAGGCGCTGAGAGGTTAAGTTACTTATTTAAAGTCCCATAAACTGTCCTAGGTACACCAGGCTCTCTGTTTCCTTCTTCACACGAAAACAAGGCAGAATGAGAGACAGGGAATTTATTCTTCTGGGATGCAGTTCAAAAGGGACCGAAATTGTCTGCAGGGTTATTTTAGAACAGGACACAGGTTTTCAATTCAAAGGAAAAAATGAATTTTTAAAGCCATGTAGCCTATCTTGAGGCACATTTTTTTTTTTTTTTTTTTTTGCGATTTGCAAACATTTTTAAATTTTGCTTTTACATGAAAAGCCAAGATTAAACTGTTTTCAGAACACAGTGTCGGTTCCCTGAGTTATGGAGGGCTCTATGCTTAGTCTATGGGCTCCATAAATATTAATGAAGGCCCAGATAACAGATGATAACGGCTGTGGTTCTGGGCTAGTTCTCATGCCTTATGTTTGCACCCAGCGGGCTTGGCTATGATTTCATGTTTAAAGAACTGAGCTTCATGATACAATATATAAGGCTCAGTGATGTATGTCTTCCTGCTACTGAACAATGAACTCTGTGCAAACTCATAGCTACACACACATACACACACACACGCGCGCGCGCGCACATGCACACAGGCACACACACATTGAAATCAGTACAAACCAAACTTGTTGAATTTATACAACTGTTTATTTTTGTCTGAGTTTCATTTTTGCTTCTGGGACTACATTTTTTGCCTTAATCTGATTATTTTGCTGATGTCTAAAAAGCCTAGATATGGTACTTTTTGGGAAATGCAGCCGCTGTTCTTAATTTTCCCCACCTTATCCCAAAGTGTCCTATTCCTTTTTGTCACAATGGCTCCTTCACTTCTCCCCACATCCACACATGACACTCTTAGCTCACCTTCTGTTTATTCACAAGACTATGGAGGTGTTTCTTTAGCAGTGGGCATCCAGGTGACGTGTGTCTCCACGGCCTACACCTTCACGCATGCACAGGCCTGAATGTACATGCTGCCTGCTGCTGGTCAGGGGCTTGGACACCACTTTCAGACCAAATGAGGATGAGCCTTCCCAGGACTCTGTCTCACATTCACATTACACCGCCTGTAGGAATCATCTAGTTTTGTAATTTAAACTCCAAAACAAGTCCAACATATATGCCTGCTTACAAACTATCTGAAAGTCACTGTGCCCACACGGCATAATTAGCTTGAAGTCACAAAATTATACTGAAAATCACGAAGACGCTTGAAAAAATGATCATTAGCAATTTTAACAGAGTATTATAACTAAAATACAGGAAATGTAAAAGGACAATTCATTTGACAAAATAATCATCTGACTATAGCATGCTTTTCCCTTCTAGAAGCATCTTACATGGTATTTAGATTTTTTTTTCTGTACCTTGGAAAGGCAGGAAATCAACACCTAAACATCCGTTTAAAAAAAAAAAATTATACATGAGTGATACTTATCATTAATGACTTTCTAGAAGACAATATGAGAACACATCTGTATTTCAAACCTTCATAACCTTCAAATCAACACGTCTGGTCTTACAAATTTACTCTTAAGACATTAAAAAAGTGTGCAAAGATGAACCCAAAAGTGCTTTATAATAATGAAGAAAAAAACCATACAACTAATATAAAGATGCCATTAACTATGTAGAACATAGTTAATTTGGGCATGATATGTTTCTAAATGAAAAAAGAGGTTTTTAAAAGAACATATGCATGTCTGTTTATGTTTGTGTGTGTACATACATAGAAAAAATATCTAGAAAGGTATTTATCAAAGTATTCAATGGGTTATCACTGGGTAGTAAGATTACAGATTATTTTTATTTACTTCTTTGTAGCTCTTTTTATTGTATAGATTGCTTTTCAAGAGAATAAAAGTAAAACTATTTAAATTTGGGGGGAAACACGTTACAATAGGGGACATGCAAATATTAATGCCAAATTGAAATCTGTTAAAATCAACCATCAGAATCTACACCACAGAATTTCAGGGGCCCAGTGTAGTGATTGAAAGTCCCCTCTGTTCTTCCCCAGCCCACTGACTTCGTGAGGATTAGGGGAAATCATGACTGCAGAAAAGACATGGAGCTTTTTCAGTGGTGCCACTCCACACACAGCCTTGTCTCATTAGTGTTTTAACATTTGCCACCTCCCCCCGCCTGCCTTCCCCTATACTCATGGGCAGGCTGCTGGTGACTGATGGTCTCTCTATTGCCAGAAAGATGAGCTGAGCTGTCAGGGGAGTGGAGGTGAAAGTGAAGAGGGGCATGTTCCTCCAGGCAGATGAAATCCAGGAGAGCGAGCCCACGTACCACATGCTACCACATCCAGAAATGCAGCTACTCATTAGGACACAACCGGGTGAAACATTCAGT